>NW_026278693.1:0-33603 GCF_023373465.1 Oncorhynchus keta | reverse complement strand
TAAAACATAACATATTTTATTTTGTAGTTTGGAAACAGGTTTGAGGGTAGTCTCCTTTTAAAAAAATCTAATATAGGTCCCTTTCAGTACTTATTATCCAGAGAAATAAACTGAGGCGTTATCTGTAATTATGTGTTTCAGAATGTTGTGTCTCTCATTACACTAATTTCCTGGTTATTTGACAATAAGATAAACACACATCCCTATTGGCACACACACACACACACACACACTCACACACTGTCACACACACAAACATACACACATATACTCACACACACAAGCACACTGACACATACACACAAACATACATACCCCTACCCTAACCCTAACCCTAACCCTAACCCTAACCCTAACCCACAGCTAACTGTAGCTAGCATCATACTAACCACAGCTAACTGGAGCTATCATCATACTAACCACAGCTAACTGTAGCTAGCACCATACTAACCACAGCCAACTGGAGCTAGCATCATACTAACCACAGACTAGGTTGACATGCCCCAAATGGCAACCTATTCCTTATGTAGTGCACTACTTTTGACAGAATTTGCCTTTCTTAAAGGAGTGGTTGTAGTACTACAATATGGTATGACACTATCTAAGACAGATTGCTTAGTATCTCTGCCAACTATCTATCTAGCCTGGCTGTGGGTATAATCCATACAGCCCACAGTGTCTGTGTGTGTGTGTGTGTGTGTGTGTGTGTGTGTGTGTGTGTGTGTGTGTGTGTGTGTGTGTGTGTGTGTGTGTGTGTGTGTGTGTGTGTGTGTGTGTGTGTGTGTGTGTCTTGGCATCATCCATACAGCCCATAAACAATAGAAGCAGAGTTTGATGAATGGCTCAGCTTGAAAGGACTTGTTGGTAGTTGACCGAGAGAGAGACACATCCCATTCAGTCCCGGGAGATTCTTCGGTCTACATACAGAATCTGCCCACAGGAGATTAACTGAGATGAGATGAGACATCACAGAAAGATGATCACATACAAGAAAAGGGAGATACTGTTAGTGGACCAAGGTTGTACAGAGATACTGTTAGTGGACCAAGGTTGTACAGAGATACTGTTAGTGGACCAAGGTTGTACAGAGATACTGTTAGTGGACCAAGGTTGTACAGAGATACTGTTAGTCGACCAAGGTTATCTCCCTGTCCTGTTCTTTACCTGTCCTGTTCTCTCCCTGTCCCGTTCTCTCCCTGTCCCGTTCTCTCCCTGTCCCGTTCTCTCCCTGTCCCGTTCTCTCCCTGTCCTGTTCTCTCCCTGTCCCGTTCTCTCCCTGTCCCGTTCTCTCCTGTCCCGCTCTCTCTCCCTGTCCCGTTCTCTCCCCTGTCCCGTTCTCTCCCTGCGTTTTCTATTGCACTCCACACTGCCCTCTCCCACATGTACAAGAGCAACACCTTTGTGAAAATGCTAGTAATCGACGACAGCCTCAGCGTTCAACAACATAGTGCCCTCCAGGTGGTAGGCAATACATCCGCCACTCTGACCTCAGAACGCCCCCTGTCAGGGTTGTGGACGCAGGCCCCTCCTGTACTCCATGTTCACCCACGACCTAGTCCCCTCCTGTACTCCCTGTTCACCTACGACTTAGTCCCCTCCTGTACTCCCTGTTCACCCACAACTTAGTCCCCTCCTGTACTTCCTGTTCACCCACAACTTAGTCCCCTCCTGTACTCCCTGTTCACCCACAACTTAGTCCCCTCCTGTACTCCCTGTTCACCCACGACTTAGTCCCCTCCTGTACTCCCTGTTCACCCACAACTTAGTCCCCTCCTGTACTTCCTGTTCACCCACAACTTAGTCCCCTCCTGTACTCCCTGTTCACCCACAACTTAGTCCCCTCCTGTACTCCCTGTTCACCCACAACTTAGTCCCCTCCTGTACTTCCTGTTCACCCACAACTTAGTCCCCTCCTGTACTCCCTGTTCACCCACAACTTAGTCCCCTCCTGTACTCCCTGTTCACCCACAACTTAGTCCCCTCCTGTACTCCCTGTTCACCCACGACTTATAGTCCCTCCTGTATTCCCTGTTCACCCACGACTTAGTCCCCTCCTGTACTCCCTGTTCACCCACTGACTTAGTCCCCTCCTGTACTCCCTGTTCACCCACGACTTAGTCCCTCCCTGTACTCCCTGTTCACCCACGACTTAGTCCCCTCCTGTACTCCCTGTTCACCCACGACTTAGTCCCGTCCTGTACTCCCTGTTCACCCACGACTTAGTCCCCTCCTGTACTCCCTGTTCACCCACGACTTAGTCCCCTCCTGTACTCCCTGTTCACCCACGACTTAGTCCCCTCCTGTATTCCCTGTTCACCTACGACTTAGTCCCCTCCTGTACTCCCTGTTCACCCACGACTTAGTCCCCTCCTGTACTCCCTGTTCACCCTACGACTTAGTCCCCTCCATTTACATTACATTTACATTTAAGTCATTTAGCAGACGCTCTTATCCAGAGCGACTTACAAATTGGTGCATACACCTTATGACAACCAGTGGAACAGCCACTTGCATCTAAATCTTGTTGGGGGTGAGAAGGGGGGTGAGAAGGATTACTTACCCTTACTTACCCTATCCTAGGTATTCCTTGAAGAGGTGGGGTTTCAGGTGTCTCCGGAAGGTGGTGATTGACTCCGCTGTCCTGGCGTCGTGAGGGAGTTTGTTCCACCATTGGGGGCCAGAGCAGCGAACAGTTTTGACTGGGCTGAGCGGGAACTGTACTTCCTCAGTGGTAGGGAGGCGAGCAGGCCAGAGGTGGATGAACGCAGTGTCCTTGTTTGGGTGTAGGGCCTGATCAGAGCCTGGAGGTACTGAGGTGCCGTTCCCTCACAGCCCGTAGGCGAGCACCATGGTCTTGTAGCGGATGCGAGCTTCAACTGGAAGCCAGTGGAGAGAGCGGAGGAGCGGGGTGACGTGAGAGAACTTGGGAAGGTTGAACACCAGACGGGCTGCGGCGTTCTGGATGAGTTGTAGGGGTTTAATGGCACAGGCAGGGAGCCCAGCCAACAGCGAGTTGCAGTAATCAAGACGGGAGATGACAAGTGCCTGGATTAGGACCTGCGCCGCTTCCTGTGTGAGGCAGGGTCGTACTTTGCGGATGTTGTAGAGCATGAACCTACAGGAACGGGACACCGCCTTGATGTTAGTTGAGAACGTCAGGGTGTTGTCCAGGATCACGCCAAGGTTCTTAGCGCTCTGGGAGGAGGACACAATGGAGTTGTCAACCGTGATGGCGAGATCATGGAACGGGCAGTCCTTCCCCCGGGAGGAAGAGGAGCTCCGTCTTGCTGAGGTTCAGCTTGAGGTGGTGATCCGTCATCCACACTGATATGTCTGCCAGACATGCAGAGATGCGATTCGCCACCTGGTCATCAGAAGGGGGAAAGGAGAAGATTAATTGTGTGTCGTCTGCATAGCAATGATAGGAGAGACCATGTGAGGTTATGACAGAGCCAAGTGACTTGGTGTATAGCGAGAATAAGAGAGGGCCTAGAACAGAGCCCTGGGGGACACCAGTGGTGAGAGCGCGTGGTGAGGAGACAGATTCTCGCCACGCCACCTGGTAGGAGCGACCTGTCAGGTAGGACGCAATCCAAGCGTGGGCCGCGCCGGAGATGCCCAACTCGGAGAGGGTGGAGAGGAGGATCTGATGGTTCACAGTATCGAAGGCAGCCGATAGGTCTAGAAGGATGAGAGCAGAGGAGAAGAATAGCAAAGTGCGGAGCGCTCCGTGATACAGAGAAGAGCAGTCTCAGTTGAATGACTAGTCTTGAAACCTGACTGATTTGGATCAAGAAGGTCATTCTGAGAGATAGCGGTAGAGCTGGCCAAGGACGGCACGCTCAAGAGTTTTGAGAGAAAAGAGAGAAGGGATACTTATCTGCAGTTGTTGACATCGGAGGGATCGAGTGTAGGTTTTTTCAGAAGGGGTGCAACTCTCGCCTTCTTGAAGACGGGAGGGACGTAGCCAGCGGTCAGGGATGAGTTGATGAGCGAGGTGAGGTAAGGGAGAAGGTCTCCGGAAATGGTCTGGAGAAGAGAGGAGGGGATAGGTCAAGCGGGCAGGTTGTTACGGCCGTCGTCACAAGACGCGAGATTTCATCTGGAGAGAGAGGGGAGAAAGAGGTCAGAGCATAGGGTAGGGCAGTGTGGCAGAACTAGCAGTGTCGTTGACTTAGCAAACGAGGATCGGATGTCATCGACCTTCTTTTCAAAATGGTTGACTAAGTCATCTGCAGAGAGGGGAGGAGGGAGGGGGAGGATTCAGGAGGGAGGAGAAGGTGGCAAAGAGCTTCCTAGGGTTAGAGGCAGATGCTTGGAATTTAGAGGGTAGAAAGTGGCTTTAGCAGCAGAGACAGAGGAGGAAAATGTAGAGAGGAGGGAGCAAAGGATGCCAGGTCCGCAGGGAGGCGAGTTTTCTCCATTTCCGCTCGGCTGCCCGAGCCCTGTTCTGTGAGCTCGCAATGAGTCGAGCCACGGAGCGGGAGGGGAGGACCGAGCCGGCCTGGAGGATAGGGGACATAGGGAGTCAAAGGATGCAGTAAGGGAGGAGAGGAGGGTTGAGGAGGCAGAATCAGAGATAGGTTGGAGAAAGTTTGAGCAGAGGGAAGAGAAGATAGGATGGAAGAGGAGAGAGTAGCGGGGAGAGAGAGCGAAGGTTGGGACGGCGCGATACCATCCGAGTAGGGGCAGTGTGGGAAGTGTTGGATGAGAGCGAGAGGGAAAAGGATACAAGGTAGTGGTCGGAGACTTGGAGGGAGTTGCAATGAGGTTAGTGGAAGAACAGCATCTAGTAAAGATGAGGTCAAGCGTATTGCCTGCCTTGTGAGTAGGGGGAAGGTGAGAGGGTGAGGTCAAAAGAGGAGAGGAGTGGAAAGAAGGAGGCAGAGAGGAATGAGTCAAAGGTAGACGGGGGAGGTTAAAGTCGCCCAGAACTGTGAGAGGTGAGCCGTCCTCAGGAAAGGAGCTTATCAAGGCATCAAGCTCATTGATGAACTTCCGAGGGAACCTGGAGGCGATAAATGATAAGGATGTTAAGCTTGAAAGGGCTGGTAACTGTGACAGCATGGAATTCAAAGGAGGCAATAGACAGATGGGTAAGGGAGAAAGAGAGAAAGACCACTTGGGAGAGATGAGGATCCCGGTGCCACCACCCCGCTGACCAGAAGCCTCGGGTGTGCGAGAACACGTGGGCGGACGAGGAGAGAGCAGTAGGAGTAGCAGTGTTATCTGTGGTGATCCATGTTTCCGTCAGTGCCAAGAAGTCAAGGGACTGAGGGAGGCATAGGCTGAGATGAACTCTGCCTTGTTGGCCGCAGATTGGCAGTTCCAGAGGCTACCAGAGACCTGGAACTCCACGTGGGTCGTACGCGCTGGGACCACCAGGTTAGGTGGTCGCGCCACGCGGTGTGAGCGCTTGTATGGTCTGTGCAGAGAGGAGAGAACAGGGATAGACAGACACATAGTTGACAGGCTACAGAAAAGGCTACGCTAATGCAAGGAAATTGAATGACAAGCAGACTACACGTCTCGAATGTTCAGAAAGTTAAGCTTACGTAGCAAGAATCTATTGACTAAAATGATTAAAATGATACAGTACTGCTAAAGTAGGCTAGCTGGCAGTAGCTGCGTTGTTGACACTACACTAATCAAGTCGTTCCTGTACTCCCTGTTCACCCACGACTTAGTCCCCCTCCTGTACCCTGCTGGGTTCACCCACGACTTAGTCCCCTCCTGTACTCTGTTCACCCACGACTTAGTCCCGTCCTGTACTCCCTGTTCACCCACGACTTAGTCCCCTCCTGTATTCCCTGTTCACCCACGACTTAGTCCCCTCCTGTACTCCCTGTTCACCCACGACTTAGTCCCCTCCTGTACTCCCTGTTCACCCACGACTTAGTCCCTCCTGTACTCCTGTTCACCCACGACTTAGTCCCCTCCTGTACTCCCTGTTCACCCACGACTTAGTCCCCTCCTGTACTCCCTGTTCACCCACGACTTAGTCCCGTCCTGTACTCCCTGTTCACCCACGACTTAGTCCCCTCCTGTACTCCCTGTTCACCCACGACTTAGTCCCCTCCTGTACTCCCTGTTCACCCACGACTTAGTCCCCTCCTGTACTCCCTGTTCACCCACGACTTAGTCCCCTCCTGTACTCCTGTTCACCCACGACTTAGTCCCGTCCTGTACTCCCTGTTCACCCCACGACTTAGTCCCCTCCTGTACTCCTGTTCACCCACGACTTAGTCCCCTCCTGTACTCCCTGTTCACCCACGACTTAGTCCCCTCCTGTACTCCCTGTTCACCCACGACTTAGTCCCCTCCTGTACTCCCTGTTCACCCACGACTTAGTCCCCTCCTGTACTCCCTGTTCACCCACGACTTAGTCCCCCTCCTGTACTCCCTGTTCACCCACGACTTAGTCCCGTCCTGTACTCCCTGTTCACCCACGACTTAGTCCCCTCCTGTATTCCCTGTTCACCCACGACTTAGTCCCCTCCTGTACTCCTGTTCACCCACGACTTAGTCCCCTCCTGTACTCCCTGTTCACCCACGACTTAGTCCCGTCCTGTACTCCCTGTTCACCCACGACTTAGTCCCCTCCTGTACTCCCTGTTCACCCACGACTTAGTCCCCTCCTGTACTCCCTGTTCACCCACGACTTCGTGGCCACGAACGACTCCAGCACCATCATTACATTTTCTGGTGACACGACGCTGGTAGGCGGTTCTGACGGTTTGGTGCCAGAAAAACAATAATATAATATATATAATAATATAATATAATAATAATATATAATAATAATAATAATAATATATGCCATTTAGCATATATTAACGTGGGCAAGACAATCGATCTTATCATGGACTAGAGGAAACGAAGGGCCGGGCACAACCCCCGTTCACATTGATGGGGCTGTAGTGGAGCGGGTTGAGAGCTTCCTCGCTGTCCACATCACCAAGGAGTTAACATGGTCCACACACACCAACACAGTCATGATGAGGGCACGAGGCCAAAAAATATTTAGTATGGGTCCTGAGATCCTCAAAGGTTCTACGGCTGAACCAGCGAGACCAGCTTGACACGATGCATCCCCGCTTGGTATGGAAATGCTTGGCATCCGACCACAAGGGAACTACAGAGGTACTGGTACCCTGTGTATATAGCCAAGTAATCGTTCGTCTTTGTGCTATAATATCTCTCTGCATTGTTGGGAAGGGCTCATAAGTAAGTATTTCACTGTTATGCCCCAATCAGAATGACAACGTCATTGGATCACTGCTGTGTGATAAATTCTGCAGTCAAACTTTTTTCATGATGTAATCCGACACGTAATCGACCCCCAAAAAAAAAAAAAAAAAATATATATATATCCAACGTATACACCTCACGGAACACAGAAAGTAGGGTGCCATTTGGGACGCACATTTAAATTCAGCAGACTCTCCCCCTTTTGATAAGCCTCATGACTACTGCTCTAAGAACCCTCTGTGTTCTATTACCTCTGTCTGTCTGTATTACCTCTGTCTGTCTGTATTACCTCTGTCTGTCTGTATTACCTATGTCTGTCTGTATTACCTCTGTCTGTCTGTATTACCTATGTCTGTCTGTAGTACAGCAGGCCACAGAAGGAGATGAGACTCATGACTACTGCTCTAAAAAACATCTGTGTTCTTTTACCTCTGTCTGTCTGTATTACCTATGTCTGTCTGTATTACCTCTGTCTGTCTGTATTACCTATGTCTGTCTGTATTACCTCTGTCTGTCTGTATTACCTATGTCTGTCTGTAGTACAGCAGGCCACCGAAGGAGATGAGACTCATGACTACTGCTCTAAAAACATCTGTGTTCTTTTACCTCTGTCTGTCTGTATTACCTATGTCTGTCTGTATTACCTCTGTCTGTCTGTATTACCTCTGTCTGTCTGTATTACCTATGTCTGTCTGTATTACCTATGTCTGTCTGTATTACCTCTGTATTACCTATGTCTGTCTGTATTACCTCTGTCTGTCTGTATTACCTATGTCTGTCTGTATTACCTCTGTCTGTCTGTATTACCTCTGTCTGTCTGTATTACCTCTGTCTGTCTGTATTACCTCTGTCTGTCTGTATTACCTCTGTTTGTCTGTATTACCTATGTCTGTCTGTATTACCTCTGTCTGTCTGTATTACCTCTGTCTGTCTGTATTACCTATGTCTGTCTGTATTACCTATGTCTGTCTGTATTACCTCTGTCTGTCTGTATTACCTATGTCTGTCTGTATTACCTCTGTCTGTCTGTATTACCTCTGTCTGTCTGTATTACCTATGTCTGTCTGTATTACCTATGTCTGTCTGTATTACCTCTGTCTGTCTGTATTACCTCTGTCTGTCTGTATTACCTATGTCTGTCTGTATTACCTATGTCTGTCTGTATTACCTCTGTCTGTCTGTATTACCTATGTCTGTCTGTATTACCTCTGTCTGTCTGTATTACCTATGTCTGTCTGTATTACCTCTGTCTGTCTGTATTACCTCTGTCTGCCTGTAGTACAGCAGGCCACAGAAGGAGATGAGACTCATGACTACTGCTCTAAAAAACATCTGTGTTCTATTGCCTCTGTCTGTCTGTATTACCTATGTCTGTCTGTAGTACAGCAGGCCACAGAAGGAGATGAGACTCATGACTACTGCTCTAAAAAACATCTGTGTTCTATTACCTCTGTCTGTCTGTAGAACTGCAGGCCACAGAACAAGATGAGACTCATGCTCTAAGAAATAAACATCTGTGTTCTGTACCTCTGTCTGTCTGTAGTGCTGCAGGCCACAGAAGGAGATGAGACTCATGCTCTAAGAAATAAACATCTGTGTTCTATTACCTCTGTCTGTCTGTAGTGCTGCAGGCCACAGAAGGGAGATGAGACTCATGACCGCTGCTCTAAGAAAACATATCCTTTGTCTTGGTTTCAATCCATGAAATAGATAAAGTGCGATGTTCATTCCTATAACCTTGGTAATCTATAGACGTGATCTATTTGTCTAAGTAACAAGTTGACAAGAGAACAAGATAACAGGACGATTGCTTTGATCTGGACAGTCCTTTCTGAGTGCTCCCCAGCCGACAGGCTACAAAGGCCTGGGAGGGTGGGAAGAATTCAAAGGCTCATGGGTGAAATAAAGACAGAGATCAAATGTCGTACTGTCTAAAACGCTGAAACTGTAAACACACAGTACTTTGATTTGTTTGTTGCTCTCCCTCTCTCCCTTCCTTATTTAAGAAAATAAATAATAATAATAATATTATTATTTTTTTAATGTTATTTACTTGTTCCCTATTAAGGCATAGCAGAGAAATTGTTTATTATTTTCTTATTTCTCACCCATAGAAAGGACAATATTAAATGTTAATGAATTGATTGAATGAATCTTGAAGAAACAATAAACATTTAATTAACTGGCCAGTTAAGAAAAGAGACAGACTAGCAGGCTATGTGTAAGAAACCCACAATGCACCTCTCAGTTACTAGTTCCAGCTATCTGTTGGCCAGTTAAGAAAAGAGAGACAGACTAGCAGGCTATGTGTAAGAAACCCACAATGCACCTCTCAGTTACTAGTTCCAGCTATCTGTTGGCCAGTTAAGAAAAGAGAGAGACAGACTAGCAGGCTATGTGTAAGAAACCCACAATGCACCTCTCAGTTACTAGTTCCAGCTATCTGTTGGCCAGTTAAGAAAAGAGAGAGACAGACTAGCAGGCTATGTGTAAGAAACCCACAATGCACCTCTCAGTTACTAGTTCCAGCTATCTGTTGGCCAGTTAAGAAAAGAGAGACAGACTAGCAGGCTATGTGTAAGAAACCCACAATGCACCTCTCAGTTACTAGTTCCAGCTATCTGTTGGCCAGTTAAGAAAAGAGAGACAGACTGCAGGCTATGTGTAAGAAACCCACAATGCACCTCTCAGTTACTAGTTCCAGCTATCTGTTGGACAATTACTGCATATCAACATTAATTCATTAACTGAATTCCAAGGTGGAATGTACAAGAAATGTAGCTATGCCAACTGAACATGTAGCCAATCCAGTACCCAGAGTGGCTCTCCCAGTACCCATACTGGCTCTCCCAGTACCCAAACTGGCTCTACCAGTACCCAGAGTGGCTCTACCAGTACCCAGAGTGGCTCTCCCAGTACCAATACTGGCTCTACCAGTACCCAGGTGGCTCTACCAGTACCCAGAGTGGCTCTCCCAGTACCCAGAGTGGCTCTACCAGTACCCAGAGTGGACCTACCAGTACCCAGAGTGGACCTACCAGTACCCAGAGTGGCTCTCCCAGTACCCAGAGTGGCCCTACCAGTACCCAGAGGGCTCTACCAGTACCCAGAGTGGCTCTACCAGTACCCAGAGTGGCCCTACCAGTACCCAGAGGGGCTCTACCAGTACCAGAGGGGCTCTACCAGTACCCAGAGTGGCTCTACCAGTACCCAGAGTGGCTCTACCATTACCCAGAGTGGCTCTCCCAGTACCAATACTGGCTCTCCCAGTACCCAAACTGGCTCTACCAGTACCAGAGTGGCTCTACCAGTACCCAGAGTGGCTCTCCCAGTACCAATACTGGCTCTCCCAGTACCCAAACTGGCTCTACCAGTACCCAGAGTGGCTCTCTCCAGTACCCATACTGGCTCTCCCAGTACCCAAACTGGCTCTACCAGTACCCAGGTGGCTCTACCAGTACCCAGGTGGCTATACCAGTACCCAGAGTGGCTCTCCCAGTACCCAGGTGGCTCTCCCAGTACCCAGAGTGGCTCTACCAGTACCCAGAGTGGACCTACCAGTACCCAGAGTGGCTCTCCCAGTACCCAGAGTGGCCCTACCAGTACCCAGAGGGGCTCTACCAGTACCCAGAGTGGCTCTACCAGTACCCAGAGTGGCTCTACCAGTACCCAGAGTGGACCTACCAGTACCCAGAGTGGCTCTCCCAGTACCCAGAGTGGCCCTACCAGTACCCAGAGGGGCTCTACCAGTACCCAGAGGGGCTCTACTAGTACCCAGAGTGGCTCTCCCAGTACCCAGAGTGGCTCTCCCAGTACCCAGAGTGGCTCTACCAGTACCCAGAGTGGCTCTACCAGTACCCAGAGTGGACCTACCAGTACCCAGAGGGGCTCTACCAGTACCCAGAGTGGACCTACCAGTACCCAGAGTGGACCTACCAGTACCCAGAGGGGCTCTACCAGTACCCAGAGTGGACCTCCCAGTACCCAGAGTGGCTCTACCAGTACCCAGAGGGCTCTACCAGTACCCAGAGGGGCTCTACCAGTACCCAGAGTGGACCTACCAGTACCCAGAGTGGCTCTACCAGTACCCAGAGTGTCTCTCCCAGTACCCAGAGTGTCTCTCCCAGTACCCAGAGTGGCTCTACCAGTACCCAGAGTCCAGTACCCAGAGTTAATCTACCAGTGCCCAGAGTGTCTCTCCCAGTACCCAGAGTGGCTCTACCAGTACCCAGAGTCCAGTACCCAGAGTTAATCTACCAGTGCCCAGAGTGTCTCTCCCAGTACCCAGAGTGGCTCTCCCAGTACCCAGAGTCCAGTACCCAGAGTGGCCCTACCAGTACCCAGAGTCCAGTACCCAGAGTCCAGTACCCAGAGTGGCCCTACCAGTACCCAGAGTCCAGTACCCAGAGTGGCTCTACCAGTACCCAGAGTGGCCCTACCAGTACCCAGAGTCCAGTACCCAGAGTGGCCCTACCAGTACCCAGAGTCCAGTACTCAGAGTGGATTGATGTTGCATTGATGTTACAAGTCATTTTACCAGAGGTGAAAGAAATGCACACCTGTTTAGGAGAGGTGCTGGCTAGCAGAGTAGAACACCTGTTTAGGAGAGGTGCTGGCTAGCAGAGTAGAACACCTGTTTAGGAGAGTGCTGGCTAGCAGAGTAGAACACCTGTTTAGGAGAGGTGCTGGCTAGCAGAGTAGAACACCTGTTTAGGAGAGGTGCTGGCTAGCAGAGTAGAACACCTGTTTAGGAGAGGTGCTGGCTAGCAGAGTAGAACACCTGTTTAGGAGAGGTGCTGGCTAGCAGAGTAGAACACCTGTTTAGGAGAGGTGCTGGTTAGCAGAGTAGAACACCTGTTTAGGAGAGGTGCTGGCTAGCAGAGTAGACCACCTGTTTAGGAGAGGTGCTGGCTAGCAGAGTAGAACACCTGTTTAGGAGAGGTGCTGGTTAGCAGAGTAGAACACCTGTTTAGGAGAGGTGCTGGCTAGCAGAGTAGAACACCTGGTTAGGAGAGGTGCTGGCTAGCAGAGTAGAACACCTGTTTAGGAGAGGTGCTGGCTAGCAGAGTAGAACACCTGTTTATGAGAGGTGCTGGTTAGCAGAGTAGAACACCTGTTTAGGAGAGGTGCTGGCTAGCAGAGTAGAACACCTGTTTATGAGAGGTGCTGGCTAGCAGAGTAGAACACCTGTTTAGGAGAGGTGCTGGCTAGCAGAGTAGAACACCTGGTTAGGAGAGGTGCTGGCTAGCAGAGTAGAACACCTGGTTAAGAGAGGTGCTGGCTAGCAGAGTAGAACACCTGGTTAAGAGAGGTGCTGGCTAGCAGAGTAGAACACCTGGTTAGGAGAGGTGCTGGCTAATGGAGTAGAACACCTGGTTAGGAGAGGTGCTGGCTAGCAGAGTAGAACACCTGGTTAGGAGAGGTACTGGCTAGCAGAGTAGAACACCTGGTTAGGAGAGGTGCTGGCTAATGGAGTAGAACACCTGGTTAGGAGAGGTGCTGGCTAATGGAGTAGAACACCTGGTTAGGAGAGGTACTGGCTAGCAGAGTAGAACACCTGGTTAGGAGAGGTGCTGGCTAGCAGAGTAGAACACCTGGTTAGGAGAGGTGCTGGCTAGCAGAGTAGAACACCTGGTTAGGAGAGGTGCTGGCTAGCAGAGTAGAACACCTGGTTAGGAGAGGTGCTGGCTAGCAGAGTAGAACACCTGGTTAGGAGAGGTGCTGGCTAGCAGAGTAGAACACCTGGTTAGGAGAGGTGCTGGCTAGAGGCTCACACTCTAGGAGCTCAGATGCAATAATTGAATAACGTTTGGACAGACAAGCTGTCTTCATCATAGTTTCAGTAGTTCAGTCATTATCGTCTCTTACAGATCCGCCCGCTCTGTCCCCCGATGAGTCAACACTATGTGGGTACAATGAAACTGAACTGTAGTCCACTCCAGTGGGTATAGACCTGCATCTGTTTGCTTTCATTTCATTGGATAATTATATGGAGAGTTTTGTTTTTTACCTGTTGTTCACCTTTCTCCGCACTATTGGTTAGAGCCTTTATTAAGTAATCATTTCACTGTGAGGTCTACTACACCTGTTGTATTCAGCATTTCACTGTGAGGTCTACTACACCTGTTGTATTCAGCATTTCACTGTGAGGTCTACTACACCTGTTGTATTCAGCATTTCACTGTGAGGTCTACTACACCTGTTGTATTCAGCATTTCACTGTGAGGTCTACTACACCTGTTGTATTCAGCATTTCACTGTATGGTCTTCTACACCTGTTTTATTCGGCATTTCACTGTAAGGTCTACTACACCTGTTGTATTCAGCATTTCACTGTAAGGTCTACTACACCTGTTGTATTCAGCATTTCACTGTAAGGTCTGCTACACCTGTTGTATTCAGCATTTCACTGTAAGGTCTACTACACCTGTTGTATTCAGCATTTCACTGTGAGGTCTACTACACCTGTTGTATTCAGCATTTCACTGTGAGGTCTACTACACCTGTTGTATTCAGCATTTCACTGTAAGGTCTGCTACACCTGTTGTATTCAGCATTTCACTGTGAGGTCTACTACACCTGTTGTATTCAGCATTTCACTGTAAGGTCTACTACACCTGTTGTATTCAGCTTTTCACTGTAAAGCCTACTACACCTGTTCTATTCAGCATTTCACTGTAAGGTCTACTACACCTGTAGTATTCAGCATTTCACTGTAAGGTCTACTACACCTGTTGTATTCAGCATTTCACTGTAAGGTCTACTACACCTGTTGTATTCAGCATTTCACTGTGAGGTCTACTACACCTGTTGTATTCAGCATTTCAATGTGAGGTCTACTACACCTGTTGTATTCAGCATTTCACTGTGAGGTCTACTACACCTGTTGTATTCAGCATTTCACTGTGCGGTCTACTACACCTGTTGTATTCAGCATTTCACTGTATGGTCTTCTACACCTGTTTTATTCGGCATTTCACTGTAAGGTCTACTACACCTGTTGTATTCAGCATTTCACTGTGAGGTCTACTACACCTGTTGTATTCAGCATTTCACTGTGAGGTCTACTACACCTGTTGTATTCAGCATTTCACTGTAAGGTCTACTACACCTGTTGTATTCAGCATTTCACTGTAAGGTCTACTACACCTGTTGTATTCAGCATTTCACTGTGAGGTCTACTACACCTGTTGTATTCAGCATTTCACTGTGAGGTCTACTACACCTGTTGTATTCAGCGTTTCACTGTAAGGTCTACTACACCTGTTGTATTCAGCATTTCACTGTAAGGTCTACTACACCTGTTGTATTCAGCATTTCACTGTAAGGTCTACTACACCTGTTGTATTCAGCATTTCACTGTGAGGTCTACTACACCTGTTGTATTCAGCATTTCACTGTAAGGTCTACTACACCTGTAGTATTCAGCATTTCACTGTGAGGTCTACTACACCTGTTGTATTCAGCATTTCACTGTAAGGTCTACTACACCTGTTGTATTCAGCATTTCACTGTGAGGTCTACTACACCTGTTGTATTCAGCATTTCACTGTAAGGTCTGCTACACCTGTTGTATTCAGCATTTCACTGTAAGGTCTACTACACCTGTTGTATTCAGCATTTCACTGTGAGGTCTACTACACCTGTTGTATTCAGCATTTCACTGTACGGTCTACTACACCTGTTGTATTTAGCATTTCACTGTAAGGTCTACAACACATGTTGTATTCAGCATTTCACTGTAAGGTCTACTACACCTGATGTATTCAGCATTTCACTGTGAGGTCTACTACACCTGTTGTATTCAGCATTTCACTGTGAGGTCTACTACACCTGTTGTATTCAGCATTTCACTGTAAGGTCTACTACACCTGTTGTATTCAGCATTTCACTGTAAGGTCTACTACACCTGTTGTATTCAGCATTTCACTGTGAGGTCTACTACACCTGTTGTATTCAGCATTTCACTGTAAGGTCTACCTACACCTGTTGTATTCAGCATTTGACTGTGAGGTCTACTACACCTGTTGTATTCAGCATTTCACTGTACGGTCTACTACACCTGTTGTATTCAGCATTTCACTGTAAGGTCTACAACACCTGTTGTATTCAGCATTTCACTGTGAGGTCTACTACACCTGTTGTATTCAGCATTTCACTGTAAGGTCTACTACACCTGTTGTATTCAGCATTTCACTGTAAGGTCTACTACACCTGTTGTATTCAGCATTTCACTGTGAGGTCTACTACACCTGTTGTATTCAGCATTTCACTGT
Organism: Oncorhynchus keta; assembly: GCF_023373465.1. NCBI lineage: Eukaryota > Metazoa > Chordata > Actinopteri > Salmoniformes > Salmonidae > Oncorhynchus > Oncorhynchus keta. Next base: position 18,076 of record NW_026278693.1, on the reverse strand, counting down.
AAGGTCTGCTACACCTGTTGTATTCAGCATTTCACTGTGAGGTCTACTACACCTGTTGTATTCAGCATTTCACTGTAAGGTCTACTACACCTGTTGTATTCAGCTTTTCACTGTAAAGCCTAATACACCTGTTGTATTCAGCATTTCACTGTAAGGTCTACCTACACCTGTTGTATTCAGCATTTGACTGTGAGGTCTACTACACCTGTTGTATTCAGCATTTCACTGTACGGTCTACTACACCTGTTGTATTCAGCATTTCACTGTAAGGTCTACAACACCTGTTGTATTCAGCATTTCACTGTGAGGTCTACTACACCTGTTGTATTCAGCATTTCACTGTAAGGTCTACAACACCTGTTGTATTCAGCATTTCACTGTAAGGTCTACTACACCTGTTGTATTCAGCATTTCACTGTGAGGTCTGCTACACCTGTTGTATTCAGCATTTCACTGTAAGGTCTACTACACCTGTTGTATTCAGCTTTTCACTGTAAAGCCTAATACACCTGTTCTATTCAGCATTTCACTGTAAGGTCTACTACACCTGTAGTATTCAGCATTTCACTGTAAGGTCTACTACACCTGTTGTATTCAGCATTTCACTGTAAGGTCTACTACACCTGTTGTATTCAGCATTTCACTGTGAGGTCTACTACACCTGTTGTATTCAGCATTTCACTGTAAGGTCTGCTACACCTGTTGTATTCAGAATTTCACTGAAAGGTCTACTACACCTGTTGTATTCAGCATGTCACTGTGAGGTCTACTACACCTGTTGTATTCAGCATTTCACTGTGAGGTCGACTACACCTGTTGTATTCAGCATTTCACTGTGAGGTCTACTACACCTGTTGTATTCAGCATTTCACTGTAAGGTCTACTACACCTGTTGTATTCGGCATCTCACTGTGAGGTCTACTACACCTGTTGTATTCAGCATTTCACTGTGAGGTCTACTACACCTGTTGTATTCGGCATCTCACTGTGAGGTCTACTACACCTGTTGTATTCAGCATTTCACTGTGAGGTCTACTACACCTGTTGTATTCAGCATTTCACTGTAAGGTCTACTACACCTGTTGTATTCGGCATCTCACTGTGAGGTCTACAACACCTGTTTTATTCAGCATTTCACTGTGAAGTCTACTACACCTGTTGTATTCGGCATCTCACTGTGAGGTCTACTACACCTGTTGTATTCAGCATTTCACTGTGAGGTCTACTACACCTGTTGTATTCGGCATCTCACTGTGAGGTCTACTACACCTGTTGTATTCAGCATTTCACTGTGAGGTCTACTACACCTGTTGTATTCAGCATTTCACTGTAAGGTCTACTACACCTGTTGTATTCGGCATCTCACTGTGAGGTCTACTACACCTGTTGTATTCGGCGCACGTGACAAATAAACTTTGATTTGATATGTTGTAATGATGCTTATTATATTATAATAATGACATTTGTTTAATTTCCAGTGATGTAAATAGTTTTTAATATTTTATTTTATGTGATTTGAAACCCTTTTGAAATGAACAGACCTCCCGTTTTGGGTTTTCCAGAATAAAGCAACAGTTGTCCTCTCTTCTTGTATGTTGAGGCTTGGATTTCTGTAAAATAACAGTCAAATATATTAAATGAAGTACAAATAAGTTTATAAAAAAAATTATCATCCAAATAGTGGAATAAAAAAATAAAAGTATAAAATTAGGTAACATTCTTTTTCAGTTTGGGCTGACCAGACTTCATACTACGTGAATAGCATAAAGGCATAGTTTTAGTTAGGTTTTAATCAAGAATACTTTTTTCAATTTGCTACAGTATGTTAAAATATGTTTAGGAAGATGGTCTTTAATCCAATTAGGGGACTTTTAATTAACTCTCTGGCTATAAACAGTTGTAATTTGGGGTGTGTGGGGGGGGGGGGGGTGGGGGGCGGGGGGGTTGTATTAATTAAAGTACTTTAAGTGATTTTCTCAGGGGTTAGAAAGCAGTAACACTAAAACATAATATTCTTACTTCTGTTCATTTACGAAATTATTCTGTAGTTTTACATTTCAATGTTTAGTACTACCTGAAAGTTTAACCGAAAATATATAGCTAATTCGCCCTCCTACCCCTTCCATATGTATGTTGAGTGGTATTTACTATTTACAAATAGTATCTATTCCCTATTTAGTCCACAGCTTAGGTCCAGGTCCTGATCAGCTACGATGTTTAGCATGTTCCAAACCCATCTCACGAGATTCTTGTTGTTGTAACGGCTTTCTTCCGTCGAAGGAGAGGAGGACCAAAATGCAGCGTGGTTAGAGTTCATATTTTTTTAATAAGAGACACTAAAAACATGAACACAAATACAAAATCACAAATGTGGCAAAAAAACGAAACAGTCCTATCTGGTGCAGCGAACACAAAGACAGGAAACAGTCCTATCTGGTGCAGCGAACACAAAGACAGGAAACAGTTCTATCTGGTGCAGCGAACACAAAGACAGGAAACAGTCCTATCTGGTGCAGCGAACACAAAGACAGGAAACAGTCCTATCTGGTGCAGCGAACACAAAGACAGGAAACAGTCCTATCTGGTGCAGCGAACACAAAGACAGGAAACAGTCCTATCTGGTGCAGCGAACACAAAGACAGGAAACAGTCCTATCTGGTGCAGAGAACACAAAGACAGGAAACAGTCCTATCTGGTGCAGAGAACACAAAGACAGGAAACAGCCAACCACAAAACCCAACACAAAACAGGCTGCCTAAATATGGTTCCCAATCAGAGACAATGCCTAACACCTGCCTCTGATTGAGAACCAGATCAGGCCAAACATAGAAATAGACAAACTAGACACACAACATAGAATGCCCACCCTTGACCAACCTTAAAATGAGGAAAACACACAAGAACTATGGTCAGAATGTGACAGTTGTATTGAAACTCCTTTCTGGCCTCTGTTTGAAGTGGCACATTTACTATTTTATGTTAGAAATGAACAGTGTCGCTGTTTCGTTAAAGTCCTCGTGATAATTCCACAGTACAAAGTCCTCATTATTCACCTAATTAACTATATAAAGTACAGTACAGGTTTAAGAAGACACCACTTACAAGCGCTAGAAGATTTCAACGTCATGGTTAAAGTTAAATTTAGCAGTATGTCCATAATGGAACATTATATATTTATACTTACACTGTGTATAAGACAGTAGTTTTGGAATTGTTAGTTAGATTACTTGTTGGTTATCACTGCATTGTCGGAACTAGAAGCACAAGCATTTCGCTACACTCGCATTAACATCTGCTAACCATGTGTGTGTGTGACAAATAAAATTTCATTTGATTTGATTTTATTTGTCTTCCATTTTCCAAAGCCCATTTACCTTATCTAGCTAAAGGAGAGATCCTTATAATATAATATAATTTGACCACTTCAATATCCTTGATGCTCTTTAAAAAAAATAAAAAATAATTAGCAGATAGAAATGCAAAAATGAACTGAAATGAAAAGGCTACATTAAAGCCTTCATGATAATCCCACAGTCCTCATCATTCACCGCATGACCTATGTAAAGTACAGTACAGGTTTAAAAAAATAAAACACAAAAAAAAACACACCATTTACACTTATACTTGCTGTAAGATTTCAATCTTGCTGTTAAAACACTGTTAAGGGTCTTGGGAAGTCTATCAGCTGTATTAATAAAGAACCTGGAGTTAAAAAGAAAACTAAATGTAAGAAAAACAAGGTGTTCTTTCCATCCAGTCTGAGTCAGATCCGAGAGGAGCAAACGGAACCCTATTCCCTATGTAGTGCACTACTTTAGACCAGGGCCCTATAGAACCCTATTCCCTATGTAGTGCACTACTTTAGACCAGGGCCCTATAGAACCCTATTCCCTATGTAGTGCACTACTTTAGACCAGGGCCCTATAGAACCCTATTCCCTATGTAGTGCACTACTTTAGACCAGGGCCCTATAGAACCCTATTCCCTATGTAGTGCACTACTTTAGACCAGGGCCCTATAGAACCCTATTCCCTATGTAGTGCACTACTTTAGACCAGGGCCCTATAGAACCCTATTCCCTATGTAGTGCACTACTTTTGACCAGGGCCCTATAGAACCCTATTCCCTATGTAGTGCACTACTTTAGACCAGGGCCCTATAGAACCCTATTCCCTATGTAGTGCACTACCTTCGACCAGGGCCCTATAGAACCCTATTCCCTATGTAGTGCACTACTTTAGACCAGGGCCCTATAGAACCCTATTCCCTATGTAGTGCACTACTTTAGACCAGGGCCCTATAGAACCCTATTCCCTATGTAGTGCACTACTTTTGACCAGGGCCCTGTGGAACCCTATTCCCTATGTAGTGCACTAATTTTGACCAGGGCCCTATAGAACCCTATCCCCTATGTAGTGCACTAATTTCGACCAGGGCCCATAGGGTAGTGCTCTATAAAGGGGATAGGGTGCCTTTTGGGACGTAACAAACACACTAACTGCATGACCTAGTTGGTTCCCTGAGGGGATGATTTAGCTCATATCTGCTGACGAGGGCGAAAGAAGAAAGCAATGTTAACTTAACTTAGGAACGAGAGTAGCCTTGGAAAAACAAATAGGAATAAGTAAACATACAAAAAAAGAAGTGGAGCAGAGCAGGACTTGATTCAAATATTAAATTAATAAGAACCTCTGGTTAACCTTTGACCATAGAAGATCAGGCTGGACATCAGGGGGAGTCTGAGCTGGCACCCTATTCCCTATGTAAGGGATTCCTTTAGACCAGAGCCCATGCACCCTATTCCCTATGTAAGGGATTCCTTTAGACCAGAGCCGTTGCACCCTATTCCCTATGTAAGGGATTCCTTTAGACCAGGGCCGTTGCACCCTATTCCCTATGTAAGGGATTCCTTTAGACCAGGGCCCATGCACCCTATTCCCTATGTAAGGGATTCCTTTAGACCAGGGCCGTTGCACCCTATTCCCTATGTAAGGGATTCCTTTAGACCAGAGCCCATGCACCCTATTCCCTATGTAAGGGATTCCTTTAGACCAGGGCCCATGCACCCTATTCCCTATGTAAGGGATTCCTTTAGACCAGGGCCCATGCACCCTATTCCCTATGTAAGGGATTCCTTTAGACCAGAGCCCATGTACCCTATTCCCTATGTAAGGGATTCCTTTAGACCAGGGCCGTTGCACCCTATTCCCTATGTAAGGGATTCCTTTAGACCAGAGCCCATGTACCCTATTCCCTATGTAAGGGATTCCTTTTGACCAGAGCCCATGCACCCTATTCCCTATGTAAGGGATTCCTTTTGACCAGAGCCCATGCACCCTATTTCCTATGTAAGGGATTCCTTTAGACCAGAGCCCATGCACCCTATTCCCTATGTAAGGGATTCCTTTAGACCAGAGCCCATGCACCCTATTCCCTATGTAAGGGATTCCTTTAGACCAGGGTCCATGCACCCTATTCCCTATGTAAGGGATTCCTTTAGACCAGGGCCCATGCACCCTATTCCCTATGTAAGGGATTCCTTTAGACCAGGGCGTCTGATAAAAAGCAGTGCTATTTCGTGAGGAAATAGAGTGTCAGACACAGTCCTAGATGATACAGTACACTTTCTAATACGCTACACGTTTGCAGGAAAATGATCACCAAACAGAAGAGAGATCAAATTAAGATCCGACATCTGTAGGGATGTACTGACAGCCTGAAAACAGTGGCGTCTGATTGTCAGGTCGAATTAAAGTATTTTTCACGAATCTCAAGAGGAATATCTAATGAATAACATGACTGTATCTGGTTCCAGTCGGGGATGGGGATTTATAAAAACACACACGTACAGCAAGCATGCACACACACACACACACGCACGCACGCACGCACGCACGCACGCACGCACGCACGCACACACACACACACACACACACACACACACACACACACACACACACACACACACACACACACACCCCTCCCTGCCCACACACCCTACACCACTGCATGCCTCCCTGTGGTGCGCCTGGACACAAACACTGCCTGCTGTGGCCAGTGTTTTCCCAACGTCTGTAAAGACCACCATTAGGAACTCAGGCTGACACCGTGATATCCCACATACATCTCTTCCTGGACATAGGAAATAGGGCTGTTGTTGCCTGCCAAATGGCCCCATATTCTATACATATATAGTGCACTACTTAGGAAAGGAGACAAATTACCCTGTGTATGTATTAGGAAAATCTAACACGCTAGTTACAGTAGAGGGAGTGGTAGGGATAATATAACACGCTAGTTACAGTAGAGGGAGTGGTAGGGATAATATAACACGCTAGTTACAGTAGAGGGAGAGGTAGGGAAAATCTAACACGCTAGTTACAGTAGAGGGAGAGGTAGGGAAAATCTAACACGCTAGTTACAGTAGAGGGAGAGGTAGGGATAATATAACATGCTAGTTACAGTAGAGGGAGAGGTAGGGAAAATCTAACACGCTAGTGTCAGTAGAGGGAGAGGTAGGGATAATATAACACGCTAGTTACAGTAGAGGGAGTAGTAGGGATAATATAACACGCTAGTTACAGTAGAGGGAGAGGTAGGGAAAATCTAACACGCTAGTTACAGTAGAGGGTAGAGGTAGGGAAAATCTAACACGCTAGTTACAGTAGAGGAGAGGTAGGGATAATATAACACGCTAGTTACAGTAGGGGAGAAGTAGGGATAATATAACATGCTAGTGTCAGTAGAGGGAGAGGTAGGGATAATATAACACGCTAGTTACAGTAGAGGGAGAAGTAGGGATAATATAACACGCTAGTTACAGTAGAGGGAGTGGTAGGGATAATATAACACGCTAGTTACAGTAGAGGGAGAGGTAGGGATAATATAACACGCTAGTTACAGTAGAGGGAGAGGTAGGGATAATATAACACGCTGGTTACAGTTGAGGGAGAGGTAGGGATATGTCACGCCCTGGTCGTAATATATTGTGTTTGTCTTCATTTATTTGGTCAGGCCAGGGTGTGACATGGGTTTATTGTGGTGTGTTTTGTCTTGGGGTTTTGTGGGGTGTTGGGTGTATGGCTTAGTGGGGTTATCTAGCAAAGTCTATGGCTGTCTGGAGTGGTTCTCAAGTAGAGGCAGGTGTGTATCGTTGTCTCTGATTGGACCCCATATTTAGGCAGCCATATTCTTTGAGTGTTTTGTGGGTGAATGTTCCTGTCTTTGTGTTTGCACCAGATAGGGCTGTTTCGGTTTTCACATTTCATTATTTTGTAGTTTCTTCATGTATATTTTTTTCCTTCATTAAAATATCATGAATCATCATCACGCTGCATTTTGGTCCGATCCTTGCTACACCTCTTCATCAGAGGAGGAGATAGTAGAAAACCGTAACAGAATCACCCACCCTAACAGGACCAAGCAGCGTGTCAACAGGCAGCGGCAGCAGGAGATACGTAATAAGGAATTCTGGACATGGGAGGAAATCCTCAATGGGAGAGGACCCTGGGCTAAACCAGGGGAGTGTAGCTGCCCCAAGGTGCAGCCTGGAGAATTTCGCCACCCCAAAGAAGAACTGGAGGCGGCGAGAGCTGAGAGGCGCTGGTATGAGGAGAAGCAAAAGCGGCAGCAGGAGCAACAATATCTGGACTACACAACTTGGGAGGAGATAGACAGGTGGGCGGTCGACCTAGAGAGAGTGCCGGAGCCCGCCTGGGATTCGCTGGAGCAGTGCGAAGCAGGTTATCGGAGAATGGAGTTGGCAAAGCAAGCATGGCGGCGCGGACGGAAGACCAAGAGTCAGCCCCAAAAATTTATTGCGGGCGGCTCAGGGAGAGTGTGGCAGAGTCAGGGTTCAGACCTGAGCCAACTCCCCTGTTTATCGTGAGGAGCCAAGGAGGAGACCAGAACCAGAGCCGGTGTTGGAGGTGAGTGAAGCAGAGACTGTGAAGGAGTTAATCGGGAAAGTGGAGAGAGTTATGAGGAGTTGCTAGGTTGGTGCTTTAGGTACGATATTCGCCCGACGGAGCATGTCGGGGATTTGATGGCACCTGGGTCAGCGCTCCATACTCGTCCTGAGGTGCGTGTTAGTCGGCTGGTCAAAATTGTGCCAGCCTCACGCACTAGGCCTCCTGTGTACCTACCTAGCCTTGCATGTCATGTGCCAGTCCTGCTCTCCAGGCTCTCCAGTACGCCTTCACGGTCCGGTCCATCCTGTGCCACCTTCACACACCAGTCCTCGGTGGCAGCTCCCCGCACCAGGCTTCCTGTGCGTGTCCTCGGTCCAGTACCACCAGTGCCAGCACCACGCACCAGGCCTTCAGTGCGCCTCGCCTGTCTAGCGCTATCAGATCCTTCCTCCTCTCCAGCGCTGTCGGAGTCTCCCGCCTGTTCAGCGCAGCCAGAGCCTTCCTCCTCTACAGCGCTGCTGGAGTCTCCCACCTGTTCAGCGCAGCCAGAGCCTTCCTCCTCTCCTGTGCTGCTCGAGTCTCCCCGCCTGTCCAGCGCTGCCAGAGCCTCCTCCTCTCCAGCGCTGCCGGAGTCTCCCGCCTGTCTAGTGCTATCAGAGCCTTCCTCCTCTCCAGCTGTCGGAGTCTCCCGCCTGTTCAGCGCAGCCAGAGCCTTCCTCCTCTCCTGTGCTGCCGGAGTCTCCCGCCTGTTCAGCGCAGCCAGAGCTGCCAGCCTGCATGGAGCAGCCTGAGCTGCCAGCCTGCATGGAGCAGCCTGAGCTGTCAGACATGGAGCAGCCAGAGCTGCCAGTCTGCATGGAGCAGCCAGAACTGCCAGTTTGCATGGAGCAGCCAGAGCTGCCAGTTTGCATGGAGCAGCCAGAGCTGCCAGTCTGCATAGAGCTGCCAGTCTGCATAGAGCTGCCAGTCTGCATGGAGCAGTTAGAGCTGCCAGTCTGCATGGAGCAGTCAGAGCTGCCAGTCTGCATGGAGCAGCCAGAGCTGCCAGTCTGCATGGAGCAGCCAGAGCTGCCAGTCTGCATGGAGCAGCCAGAGCAGCTAGATCCGCCAGGATCCGCCAGTCAGCCAGGATCCGCCAGTCAGCCATGATCTTCCAGATCCGCTAGGCAGCCAGGATCCGCAGTCAACCAGACTCTGCCAGATCTGCCAGTCAACCAGACACTTCCAGATCCGCCAGTCAACCAGACTCTTCCAGATCCGCCAGCCAGCCAGGATCTGCCGGAGCCAACTACCTGCCTGAGCTTCCTCTCAGTGCTGAGCTTCCTCTCAGTGCTGGGCTTCCTCTCAGTGCTGAGCTTCCCTCAGTGCCGAGCTTCCCCTCAGTCCCGAAGCTTCCCCTCAGTCCCGGAGCTTCCCCTCAGTCCGGAGCTGCTTCAGTCCCGAGCTGCCCTCAGTCCAGTGGGGTTCTGGGTGAGGACTACTAGGCCATGGTCGGCGGCGAGGGTGGACTATCCTAGGATGCGAGGAGGAGGGACTAAGACATTGATTGAGTGGAGTCCACGTCCCGCGCCGGAGCCGCCACCATGGACAGACGCCCACCCGGACCCTCCCCTATTGTCTCCCCTAAGAGACGTTGGCCTAAATGGGACTTCCCTACCTAAACCAAGGTTTAATTGAACTGAAGAGGTAACCTAATGTATTGTGAATGAGATGGTGCTGCTGTGCTGAGACGACATCGAAAGATGCAGGTATCGTCTGATAGAGTTGAAAGAAAAGGAAATCTCTTAATGAAAGCTATGTCCAATATGAAAAGCTGAATAAGAATAAGGTATGGTTGAAGAAAATGTGCTGGGAGGACAGGGTGCTGTGAGGACAGGGTGCTGTGATGGCAGGGTGCTGGGAAGGCAGGGTGCAGGGAGGACAGGGTGCTGGGAGGGCAGGGTGCTGGGAGGACAGGGTGCAGGGAGGACAGGGTGCTGTGAGGACAGGGTGCTGGGAGGGCAGGGTGCAGGGAGGACAGAGTGCTGGGAGGGGGCTGGGTGCTGTGAGGACAGGGTGCTGTGATGGCAGGGTGCTGTTTAAATATACTGTAGATTTGAGGCGCTGCAGTGAGACCAGGGTGCTGTGAGACCAGGGTGCTGGGAGGACAGGGTGCTGTGAGGACATGGTGCTGGGAGGACACAGTGCTGTGAGGACAGGGTGCTGGGAGGACAGGGTGCTGTGAGGACAGGGTGCTGGGAGGACAGGGTGCTGTGAGAACAGGGTGCTGGGAGGACAGGGTGCTGGGAGGACAGGGTATTGGGAGGACAGGGTGCCGTGATGACAGGGTGCAGGAGGACAGGGTGCCGTGATGACAGGGTGCAGGGAGGACAGGGTGCTGTGAGGACACGGTGCTGGGAGGACACAGTGCTGTGAGGACAGGCTGCTGGGAGGACAGGGTGCTGTGAGGACAGGTGCTGTGAGGACAGGGTGCTGGGAGGACAGGGTGCTGTGAGAACAGGGTGCTGTGAGAACAGGGTGCTGGGAGGACAGGGTGCCGTGATGACAGGGGTGCAGGAGGACAGGGTGCTGGGAGGACAGGGTGCAGGGAGGACAGGGTACTGGGAGGACAGGGTGCAGGGAGGACAGGGTGCTGGGAGGACAGGGGTGCCGTGAGGACAGGGTGCCATGAGTACAGGGTGCTGGGAGGACAGGGTGCTGGGAGGACAGGGTGCCGTGATGACAGGGTGCAGGAGGACAGGGTGCTGGGAGGACAGGGTGCAGGGAGGACAGGGTGCTGTGAGGACACGGTGCTGTGAGGACACAGTGCTGTGAGGACAGGGTCCTGGGAGGACAGGGTGCTGTGAGGACAGGGTCCTGGGAGGACAGGGTGCTGTGAGGACATGGTGCTGGGAGGACAGGGTGCTGTGAGAACAGTGTGCTGGGAGGACAGGGTGCTGGGAGGACAGGGTGCTGGGAGGACAGGGTGCAGTGATGACAGGGTGCAGGAGGACAGGGTGCTGGGAGGACAGGGTGCTGGGAGGACAGGGTGCTGGGAGGACAGGGTGCTGGGAGGACAGGGTGCAGGGAGGACAGGGTGCTGGGAGGACAGGGTGCGGTGAGGACAGGGTGCAGGGAGGACAGGGTGCAGGAGGACAGTGTGCTGTGAGGACAGGGGGCTGGGAGGACAGGGTGCTGGGAGGGCAGGGTGCTGTGAGACCAGGGTGCTGGGAGGACACGGTGCTGTGAGGACAGGGTGCTGTGAGGACACGGTGCTGGGAGGACAGGGTGCTGTGAGGACAGGGTGCTGGGAGGACACGTTGCTGGGAGGACAGGGTGCTGTCAGGACAGGGTACTGGGAGGACAGGGTGCTGGGTGGACACGGTGCTGGGAGGACAGGGTGCTGTGAGGACACGGTGCTGGGAGGACAGGGTGCTGGGAGGACACGGTGCTGGGAGGACAGGGTGCTGTGAGGACACGGTGCTGGGAGGACAGGGTGCTGTGAGGACAGGGGTGCTGGGAGGACACGTTGCTGGGAGGACAGGGTGCTGTCAGGACAGGGTACTGGGAGGACAGGTGCTGGGTGGACACGGTGCTGGGAGGACAGGGTGCAGGAGGACATGGTGCTGGGAGGACAGGGTGCAGGGAGGACAGGGTGCTGTGAGGACAGGGTGCTGGGAGGACACGGTACTGGGAGAACAGGGTGCTGGGAGGGCAGGGTGCTGTGAGACCAGGGTGCTGGGAGGACAGGGTGCTGTGAGGACACGGTGCTGGGAGGACAGTGTGCTGTGAGGACAGGGTGCTGGGAGGACACGTTGCTGGGAGGACAGGGTGCTGTCAGGATAGTGTACTGGGAGGACAGGGTGCTGGGTGGACACGGTGCTGGGAGGACAGGGTGCTGTGAGGACACGTTGCTGGGAGGACAGGGTGCTGTCAGGACAGGGTACTGGGAGGACAGGGTGCTGGGTGGACACGGTGCTGGGTGGACACGGTGCTGTATTTTTTTTGCCTTTACCTCCCTTTATCTCACCTCACTTGCTCACATTGTATACAGTATATACCTATTTTTCTACTGTATTATTGACTGTATGGTTGTTTTACTCCATGTGTAACTCTGTGTCATTGTATGTATCGAACTACTTTGCTTTATCTTGGCCAGGTCGCAATTGTAAATGAGAACTTGTTCTTAACTTGCCTACCTGGTTAAATAAAGGTGTTCTTAACTTGCCTACCTGGTTAAATAAAGGTGTTCTCAACTAGCCTACCTGGTTAAATAAAGGTGTTCTTAACTTGCCTACCTGGTTAAATAAAGGTGTTCTCAACTTGCCTACCTGGTTAAATAAAGGTGTTCTCAACTAGCCTACCTGGTTAAATAAAGGTGTTCTCAACTAGCCTACCTGGTTAAATAAAGGTGTTCTCAACTAGCCTACCTGGTTAAATAAAGGTGTTCTCAACTAGCCTACCTGGTTAAATAAAGGTGTTCTCAACTAGCCTACCTGGTTAAATAAAGGTGTTCTCAACTTGCCTACCTGGTTAAATAAAGGTGTTCTCAACTTGCCTACCTGGTTAAATAAAGGTGTTCTCAACTGGCCTACCTGGTTAAATAAAGGTGTTCTCAACTTGCCTACATGGTTAAATAAAGGTGTTCTCAACTTGCCTACCTGGTTAAATAAAGGTGTTCTCAACTGGCCTACCTGGTTAAATAAAGGTGTTCTCCACTAGCCTACCTGGTTAAATACAGGTGTTCTCAACTGACCTACCTGGTTAAATAAAGGTGTTCTCAACTAGCCTCCTGGTTAAATAAAGGTGTTCTCAACTAGCCTCCCTGGTTAAATAAAGGTGTTCTCAACTAGCCTACCTGGTTAAATAAAGGTGTTCTCAACTAGCCTACCTGGTTAAATAAAGGTGTTCTCAACTGGCCTACCTGGTTAAATAAAGGTGTTCTCAACTGGCCTACCTGGTTAAAATAAAGGTGTTCTCCACTAGCCTACCTGGTTAAATAAAGGTGTTCTCCAACTAGCCTACCTGGTTAAATAAAGGTGTTCTCAACTAGCCTACCTGGTTAAATAAAGGTGTTCTCAACTGGCCTACCTGGTTAAATAAAGGTGTTCTCAACTAGCCTACCTGGTTAAATAAAGGTGTTCTCAACTAGCCTACCTGGTTAAATAAAGGTGTTCTCAACTAGCCTACCTGGTTAAATAAAGGTGTTCTCAACTAGCCTACCTGGTTAAATAAAGGTGTTTTCAACTAGCCTACCTGGTTAAATAAAGGTGTTCTCAACTGGCCTACCTGGTTAAATAAAGGTGTTCTCAACTGGCCTACCTGGTTAAATAAATGTGTTCTCAACTGGCATACCTGGTTAAATAAAGGTGTTCTCAACTGGCGTACATGGTTAAATAAAGGTGTTCTCAACTGGCCTACCTGGTTAAATAAAGGTGAAATAAAAATAAATACAAATAAATATTGAGCAAAGCAGACGGATCCATTTTCTTGTTTTTAAAATGTACAGATAGCCAGGGGCACACTCCGAATTTCAGACATTATTTACAGAAGATGAATTTGTGTTTAGTGAGTCCACCAGACCAGAGGCAGGAGGGATGACCATGTGTAATGGCTGGAAGGTCAGGACAGTAGAGGTGGATGGGTACAGTACTAGTGGATCAGGACAGTAGAGGTGGATGGGTACAGTACTGGAAGGTCAGGACAGTAGAGATGGATGGGTACAGTACTGGTGGATCAGGACAGTAGAGGTGGATGGGTACAGTACTGGTGGATCAGGACTAGGGTGGATGGGTACAGTACTGGTGGATCAGGACAGTAGAGGTGGATGGGTACAGTACTGGTGGATCAGGACAGTAGAGGTGGATGGGTACAGTACTGGTGGATCAGGACAGTAGAGGTGGATGGGTACAGTACTGGCTGGATTAGTGTTGGACAGTAGAGTGTGGTGTGTGTGTGTGTGTGTGTGTGTGTGTGTGTGTAGTGTGTGTGTGTGTGTGTGTGTGTGTGTGTGTGTGTGTGTGTGTGTGTGTAACTGGCTGTGACCTCTTTGTTGCTGGAACATGTCACTTTGGTTCAGAGAATCAACTTCAAGAGTTCCGACTAAAAACTGAAAACTGTTTCACTAAAAGGTTAAGAAAGTACAGCTAACTCACAAGGTCTCGAGATACACACACACACACACACACACACACACACACACACACACACACACACACACACACACACACACACACACACACACACACACACACACACACACACACACACACACACACACACACACACACACACACCCCCTGTCATGTGCAGCTGACCTTTAGGAGGTGCCAGACTCAGCCACTCTGAGAAGACTGCTGCCGCCTTTGGAACCTACCGGGTAGAGAGTCAATACACTACATGAACTAATATCAAAGGAACAGGGAAATGAACAAGGGAAGATAGCAGGAGAGAATGCAGGAGGAATAGGCAGGAGGAGTAGCAGGAAGGCAAGCAGGAGGAGTATGCAGGAGGAGTATGCAGGAGGAGTATGCAGGAGCAGAGGCATGAGGAGTAGCAGGAGGAGTATGCAGGAAGAAGAGTAGCAGGAGGAGTAGCAGGAGGAGAAGCAGGAGAAGAGGCATGAGAAGTAGCAGGAGGACAAGCAGGGGGAGTAGCAGGATGAGAAGCAGGAGGAGTAGCAGGAGGAGAGGCGGGAGGAGTATGCAGGAGGAAGAGTAGCAGGAGGAGTAGCAAGAGGAGAAGCAGGAGGACAAGCAGGGGGAGTAGCAGGAGGATAAGCAGGAGGAGTATGCAGGAGGAAGAGTAGCAGGAGGAGTAGCAAGAGGATAAGCAGGAGGAGTATGCAGGAGGAAGAGTAGCAGGAGGAGTAGCAAGAGGAGAAGCAGGAAGAGTAGCAGGAGGAAAAGTAGCAGGTGAAGTAGCAGTAAGAGTAGTAGCAGGAGGAAGAGTAGCAGGAGGAGAAGCAGGAACGGTTGCAGGAGGAGAAGCAGGAGGAAGAGTAGCAGGAGGAGTAGCAGGAGAAGTAGCAGGAGGAAGAGTAGAAGGAAGAGTAGCAGGAGGAATAGCAGGAAGAGTAGCAGGAGGAGTAGCAGGAAGAGTAGAAGGAGGAATAGCAGGAAGAGTAGCAGGAGGAGTAGCAGGAAGAGTAGCAGGAGGTGTAGCAGGAAGACGCCTAGTAGGAGGAGTAGCAGGAGGAAGAGTAGCATGAGGAGGAGTAGCAGGAAGAGTAGCAGAGTAGCAGGAAGAGTAGCAGCAGGAAGGTAGAAGGAGGAAGAGTAGCAGGAGGAGTAGCAGGAAGATTAGCAGGAGGAAGAGTAGCATGAGGAGTAGCAGGAAGAGTAGCAGGAGGAAGAGTAGCATTAGGAGTAGCAGGAAGAGTAGCAGAGTAGCAGGAAGAGTAGCAGGAAGAGTAGCAGAGTAGCATGAGGGAGTAGCAGGAAGAGTAGCAGAGTAGCAGGAAGAGTAGCAGGAAGAGAAAGAGTAGCAGGAAGAGTAGCAGCAGGAAGAGTAGAAGGAGGACGAGTAGCAGGAGGAGTAGCAGGAAGATTAGCAGGAGGAAGAGTAGCATGAGGAGTAGAAGGAAGAGTAGCAGAGTAGCAGGAAGAGTAGCAGGAGGAGTAGCATGGGGAAGAGTAGCAGGAGGAGTATCAGGGAAGAGTAGCAGGAGGAGTAGCAGTGGGAAGAGTAGCAGGAGGAGTAGCAGGAAGATTAGCAGGAGGAAGAGTGGCATGAGGAGGAGTAGCAGGAAGAGTAGCAGGAAGAGTAGCAGGAGGAAGAGCAGCAGGAGTAGTAGCAGGGGGAAGAGTAGCAGGAGGAGTAGCAGGAGGAGGAGTAGCAGGAGGAGAAGCAGGAGGAGCAGCAGGGTGAGTAGCAGGAGGAGTAGCAGGAGGAGAAGCATGAGGACTATGTAGGAGGAGTAGCAGAGGGAGTATGCAGGAGGACTATGCAGGAGGACAAGCAGGAGGAGTAGCAGGAGGAGTAGCAGGAGGAGAGGCAGGAGGAGAGCCATGAAGAGTAGCAGGAGGAGAAGCAGGAGGACTAGCAGGGTGACTAGCAGGAGGAGTAGCAGGAGGAGAGGCAGGAGGAGAAGCATGAGGACTATGTAGGTGGAGTAGCAGGAGGAGTATGCAGGAGGACTATGCAGGAGGACAAGCAGGAGGAGTAGCAGGAGGAGTAGCAGGAGGAGTATGCAGGAGGAGTATGCATCTTGTCAAACTGAAGACGGAAGAAGTTTCCAGTTTGACATGGAAGCTGTTAGCAGTTCTTCTCTTTTGGATAATTGACATGTTTTCTGAGCGTGGGTTTCTCTATGCCTTGAGGCGCTTAACATTTCTGTCAGTCGCTCGTCCAGCAGGAGGAGAAAGGACACGGAGAGGAAAGATGGAAACATTGACGGTGCTTCTGATTGGAAGATTGGAAGGCATTTTCCCATTGAATTAATAAACGCTTCGAATCAGAATCGAGCCAACAAACATGATTCAAAACCTCAGGGTGCCGTCGTCAGATGAATACCATCAACTGAGCAGCGAAGGCTTATCAAATGTCATGAGATGGGAAATATTTTGACCTTCTTTCTGTCGTGTTTTCTCCACTTACATCTTTATGAGATATAGAGGAGGAGAGGGAATTGCTGCTATCTGCCATCACCATCTCCAACATCCTCTGTTCTGTCTTTGATAGCGGTGGTCATCAAAGTATGTTGGTTGTTAGAATGGATACTTCAGGTGGTCATCAAAGTATGTTGGTTGTTAGAATGGATACTTCAGGTGGTCATCAAAGTATGTTGGTTGTTAGAATGGATACTTCAGGTGGTCATCAAAATATGTTGGTTGTTAGAATGGATACTTCAGGTGGTCAAAAGTATGTTGGTTGTTAGAATGGATACTTCAGGTGGTCATCAAAGTATGTTGGTTGTTAGAATGGATACTTCAGGTGGTCATCAAAGTATGTTGGTTGTTAGAATGGATACTTCAGGTGGTCATCAAAGTATGTTGGTTGTTAGAATGGATACTTCAGGTGGTCATCAAAGTATGTTGGTTGTTAGAATGGATACTTCAGGTGGTCATCAAAGTATGTTGGTTGTTAGAATGGATACTTCAGGTGGTCATCAAAGTATGTTTGTTGTTCGATGGATACTTCAGGTGGTCATCCCCTACTGCCTCTTGACCAATGGGGATTTCAGAGCAGGCTGGTTCCAAAAGAGAATTGGTGACTCCACCTGGAATCAGACAGAAAGCCAACTATAGAGGGACGAGGAGTGTGTGTGTGTGTCTGTGTGTGTGTGTGTGTGTGTGTGTCTGCGTGTCTGTGTCTGTGTCTGTGTCTGTGTCTGTGTGTGTGTGTGTGTGTGTGTGTGTGTGTGTGTGTGTGTGTGTGTGTGTGTGTGTGTGTGTGTGTGTGTGTGCGTGTGTGTGTGTGCGTGTGTGTGTGTGTGTGTATGTCTATATGTGTCTGTGTGTGTGTGTGTGTGTGTGTGTGTCTGTGTCTGTGTGTGTGTGTGTGTGTGTGTGTGTGTGTGTGTGTGTGTGTCTGTCTGTGTGTGTGTCTATATGTGTCTGTGTGTGTGTGTGTGTGTGTAATGTCTTCAGGGGTGACTGGGTTGTGAGGTACAGCTACCTAGCATTCTCAGGATGAGTGTTGATCAGACGAGGAATTGAATCGGGTAGGTTGTATAGGACCAGGGCCCATAGGGACTGTATAGGACCAGGGCCCATAGGGACTGTATAGGACCAGGACCCATAGGGACTGTATAGGACCAGGGCCCATATGGACTGTATAGGACCAGGGCATATAGGGACTGTATAGGACCAGGGCCCATAGGGACTGTATAGGACCATTTACATTACATTTAAGTCATTTAGCAGACGCTCTTATCCAGAGCGACTTACAAATTGGTGCATACACCTTATGACAACCAGTGGAACAGCCACTTGCATCTAAATCTTGTTGGGGGGTGAGAAGGGGGGTGAGAAGGATTACTTACCCCTTACTTACCCTATCCTAGGTATTCCTTGAAGAGGTGGGGTTTCAGGTGTCTCCGGAAGGTGGTGATTGACTCCGCTGTCCTGGCGTCGTGAGGAGTTTGTTCCACCATTGGGGGCCAGAGCAGCGAACAGTTTTGACTGGGCTGAGCGGGAACTGTACTTCCTCAGTGGTAGGGAGGCGAGCAGGCCAGAGGTGGATGA
>NW_026278692.1:75000-88957 GCF_023373465.1 Oncorhynchus keta | reverse complement strand
TAGTAGTAATATAGTACTAGTAATATAGTTAGTAGTAATATAGTACTAGTAATATAGTTAGTAGTAATATAGTTAGTAGTAATATAGTTAGTAGTGATATAGTTAGTAGTAATATAGTTAGTAGTAATATAGTTAGTAGTAATATAGTACTAGTAATATAGTTAGTGGTAATATAGTTAGTAGTAATATAGTTAGTAGTAATATAGTTAGTAGTAATATAGTTAGTAGTAATATAGTTAGTAGTAATATAGTTAGTAGTAATATAGTTAGTGGTAATATAGTTAGTGGTAATATAGTTAGTAGTAATATAGTTAGTAGTAATATAGTTAGTAGTAATAATGCTCTACCAACTGAGCTAGAAGGACCACAGTA
Source organism: Oncorhynchus keta (assembly GCF_023373465.1). NCBI lineage: Eukaryota > Metazoa > Chordata > Actinopteri > Salmoniformes > Salmonidae > Oncorhynchus > Oncorhynchus keta. The sequence continues at coordinate 88,585 of NW_026278692.1, read as the reverse complement.
ATAGTAATAGTTACTTAGTTAGTAGTAATATAGTTAGTAGTAATATAGTTAGTAGTAATATAGTACTAGTAATAGTAGTAATAGTAATATAGTTAGTAGTAATATAGCTAGTAGTAATATAGTTAGTAGTAATATAGTACTAGTAATATAGTTATAGTTAGTAGTAATATAGTTAGTAGTAATATAGTTAGTTAGTTAGTAATATAGTTACTAGTAATATAGTTAGTAGTAATATAGCTAGTAGTAATATAGTTAGTAGTAATATAGTACTAGTAATATAGTTAGTAGTAATATAGTTGCTAGTAATATAGTTAGTAGTAATATAGTTAGTAATATAGTACTGGTAATATAGTTAGTAGTAATATAGTTAGTAGTAATATAGTTAGTGGTAATATAGTTAGTAGTAATATAGTTAGTAGTAATATAGTTAGTAGTAATATAGTTAGTAGTAATATAGCTAGTTAATATAGTAGTAATATAGTTAGTAGTAATATAGTTAGTAGTAATATAGTTAGTAGTAATATAGTTAGTAGTAATATAGTTAGTAGTAATATAGTTAGTAGTAATAGTTAGTAGTAATATAGTTAGTAGTAATATAGTTAGTAATATAGTTAATAATATAGTTAGTAGTAATAGTTAATATGTAGTAATAATTAGTAGTAATATAGTTGGTAATCTAGTTAGTAGTAATATAGTTAGTAGTAATATAGTTAGTAGTAATATAGTTAGTAATATAGTAATATAGTTAGTAGTAATAGTTAGTAGTAATAGTTAGTAGTAATATAGTTAGTAGTAATATAGTTAGTAGTAATATAGTTAGTAGTAATATAGTTAGTAGTAATATAGTTAGTAGTAATAGTTAGTAGTAATATAGTTAGTAGTAATAGTTAGTAGTAATATAGTTAGTAGTAATATAGTTAGTAGTAATATAGTTAGTAGTGATATAGTTAGTAGTAATATAGTTAGTAGTAATATAGTAAGTATAGTTAGTAGTAATATAGTTAGTAGTAATATAGTTAGTAGTAATATAGTTAGTAGTAATATAGTACTAGTAATATAGTTAGTGATAATATAGTTAGTAGTAATATAGTTAGTAGTAATATAGTTAGTAGTAATATAGTTAGTAGTAATATAGTTAGTAGTAATATAGCTGTAGTAATATAGTTAGTAGTAATATAGTTAGTAGTAATATAGTTAGTAGTAATATAGTTAGTAGTAATATAGTTAGTGGTAATATAGTTAGTAGTAATAGTTAGTAGTAATATAGTACTAGTAATATAGTTAGTAGTAATAGTTAGTAGTAATATAGTTAGTAGTAATATAGTTAGTAGTAATATAGTATGGTAATATAGTAGTAATATAGTTACTAGTAATATAGTTAGTAGTAATATAGTTAGTAGTAATATAGTTAGTGGTAATATAGTTAGTACTAATATGGTACTAGTAATAGAATTGAGTAAATATAGTTAGTAGTAATATAGTTAGTAGTAATATAGTTAGTAGTAATATAGTTAGTAGTAATATAGTTAGTAGTAATATAGTTAGTAGTAATATTAGTTAATATAGTTAGTAATATAGTTAGTAGTAATATAGTTACGTAGTAGTAATATAGCTATAGTTAGTAGTAATATAGTTAGTAGTAATATAGTTAGTAGTAATATAGTTAGTAGTAATATAGTTAGTAGTAATATAGTTAGTAGTAATATAGTAGTAGTAATATAGTTAGTAGTAATATAGTTAGTAGTAATATAGTTAGTAGTAATATAGTTATAGTAATATAGTTAGTAGTAATATAGTTAGTAGTAATATAGTAGTAATATAGTTGTAGTAATATAGTGGTAGTAATATAGTAGTAGTAATATAGTAATAATAGTTAGTAGTAATATAGTTAGTAGTAATATAGTTAGTAGTAATATAGTTAGTAGTAATATAGTTACATAGTTAAGTAATATAGTTAGTAGTAATATAGTTAGTAGTAATATAGTTAGTAGTAATATAGTTAGTAGTAATATAGTTAGTAGTAATATAGTAGTAATATAGTAGTAATATAGTTAGTAGTAATATAGTTAGTAGTAATATAGTTAGTAGTAATATAGTTACTAGTAATATAGTTAGTAGTAATATAGTTAGTAGTAATATAGTTAGTAGTAATATAGTTAGTAGTAATATAGTTAGTAGTAATATAGTTAGTAGTAATATAGTTAGTTATAGTAGTAATATAGTTAGTAGTAATATAGTTAGTAGTAATATAGTTAATATAGTTAGTATATAGTTATAGTAATATAGTACTAGTAATATAGTTAGTAGTAATATAGTTAGTAGTAATATAGTTAGTAGTAATATAGTTAGTAGTAATATAGTTAGTAGTAATATAGTTAGTAGTAATATAGTAATAAGTGAGTAGTAATATAGTTAGTAGTAATATAGTACTAGTAATATAGTTAGTTAGTAATATAGTTAGTAGTAATATAGTTAGTAGTAATATAGTTAGTAGTAATATAGTTAGTAGTAATATAGCTACTAGTAATATAGTTAGTAGTAATATAGTTAGTAGTAATATAGTTAGTAGTAATATAGTTAGTAGTAATATAGTTAGTAGTAATATAGTTAGTAGTAATATAGTTAGTAGTAATATAGTTAGTAATAATATAGTAATATAGTTAGTAATATAGTTAGTAGTAATATAGTTAGTAGTAATATAGTTACTAGTAATATAGTTAGTAGTAATATAGTTAGTGGTAATATAGTTAGTAGTAATATAGTTAGTAGTAATATAGTTAGTTATAGTAGTAATAATATAGTTAGTAGTAATATAGTTAGTAGTAATATAGTTAGTAGTAATATAGTTAGTAGTAATATAGTTAGTAGTAATATAGTTAGTGGTAATATAGTTAGTAGTAATATAGTTAGTAGTAATATAGTTAGTAGTAATATAGTTAGTAGTATATATAGTAATATAGTAGTAGTAATATAGTTAGTAGTAATATAGTTAGTAGTAATATAGTTAGTATAATATAGTTAGTAGTAATATAGTTAGTAGTAATATAGTATAGTTAGTAATATAGTTAGTAGTAATATAGTTAGTAGTAATATAGTTAGTAGTAATATAGTAGTAATATAGTAGTAATATAGTAGTAATATAGCTAGTAGTAATATAGTAAGTAGTAATATAGTTAGTAGTAATATAGTAGTAGTAATATAGTTAGTAGTAATATAGTACTAGTAATATAGTTAGTAGTAATATAGTTAGTAGTAATATAGTTAGTAGTAATATAGTTAGTAATAGTAATATAGTTAGTAGTAATATAGTTAGTAGTAATATAGTTAGTAGTAATATAGTTAGTAGTAATATAGTACTAGTATATAGTTAGTAGTAATATAGTAAGTAATATAGTTAGTAGTAATATAGTTAGTAGTAATATAGTACTAATATAGTAATATAGTTAGTAGTAATATAGTTAGTAGTAATATAGTTAGTAGTAATATAGTACTAGTAATATAGTTAGTAGTAATATAGTTACTAGTAATATAGTTAGTAGTAATATAGTTAGTAGTAATATAGTTAGTAGTAATATAGTTAGTAGTAATATAGTTAGTAGTAATATAGTTAGTAGTAATATAGTTAGTAGTAATATAGTTAGTAGTAATATAGTTAGTAAATATAGTTAGTAGTAATATAGTTAGTAGTAAGATAGTTAATAGTAATATAGTACTAGTAATATAGTTAGTAGTGATATAGTACTAGTAATATAGTTAGTAGTAATATAGTACTAGTAATATAGTTAGTAGTAATATAGTACTAGTAATATAGTTAGTAGTAATATAGTTAGTAGTAATATAGTACTAGTAATATAGTTAGTAGTAATATAGTTAGTAGTAATATAGTTAGTAGTAATATAGTTAGTAGTAATATAGTTAGTAGTAATATAGTTAGTAGTAATATAGTTAGTAGTAATATAGTTAGTAGTAATATAGTTAGTAGTAATATAGTTAGTAGTAATATAGTTAGTAGTAATATAGTTAGTAGTAATATAGTTAGTAGTAATATAGTTAGTAGTAATATAGTTAGTAGTAATATAGTTAGTAGTAATATAGTTAGTAGTAATATAGTTAGTAGTAATATAGTTAGTAGTAATATAGTACTAGTAATATAGTTAGTAGTAATATAGTTAGTAGTAATATAGTTAGTAGTAATATAGTTAGTAGTAATATAGTTAGTAGTAATATAGTTAGTAGTAATATAGTACTAGTAATATAGTTAGTAGTAATATAGTTAGTAGTAATATAGTTAGTAGTAATATAGTTAGTAATATAGTTAGTAATATATAATATAGTTAGTAGTAATATAGTTAGTAATATAGTTAGTAGTAATATAGTTAGTAGTAATATAGTTAGTAGTAATATAGTTAGTAGTAATATAGTTAGTAGTAATATAGTTAGTAGTAATATAGTTAGTAGTAATATAGTTAGTAGTAATATAGTTAGTAGTAATATAGTTAGTAGTAATAGTTAGTAGTAATATAGTTAGTAGTAATATAGTTAGTAGTAATATAGTTAGTAGTAATATAGTACTAGTAATATAGTTAGTAGTAATATAGTAGTAGTAAATATAGTTAGTAGTAATATAGTTAGTAGTAATATAGTTAGTAGTAACAGTTAGTAGTAATATAGTTAGTAGTAATATAGTTAGTAGTAATATAGTTTGTAGTAATAGTTAGTAGTAATATAGTTAGTAGTAATATAGTTAGTAGTAATATAGTTAGTAGTAATATAGTTAGTAGTAATATAGTTAGTAGTAATATAGTTAGTAGTAATATAGTTAGTAGTAATATAGTTAGTAGTAATATAGTTAGTAGTAATATAGTTAGTAGTAATATAGTTAGTAGTAATATAGTTAGTAGTAATATAGTTAGTATAGTAATATAGTTAGTAATATAGTAATATAGTAATAGTAGTAATATAGTTAGTAGTAATATAGTTAGTAGTAATATAGTTAGTAGTAATATAGTTAGTAGTAATATAGTTAGTAGTAATATAGTTAGTAGTAATATAGTTAGTAGTAATATAGTAGTATATAGTTAGTAGTAATATAGTTAGTAGTAATATAGTTAGTAGTAATATAGTTAGTAGTAATATAGTTAGTAGTAATATAGTTAGTAGTAATATAGTTAGTAGTAATATAGTTAGTAGTAATATAGTTAGTAGTAATATAGTTAGTAGTAATATAGTTAGTAATATAGTAATAATAGTTAGTAGTAATATAGTTAGTAGTAATATAGTTAGTAGTAATATAGTTAGTAGTAATATAGTTACTAGTAATATAGTTAGTAATATAGTAGTAATATAGTTAGTAGTAATATAGTTAGTAGTAATATAGTTAGTAGTAATATAGTTAGTAGTAGTATATAGTTAGTAGTAATATAGTTAGTAGTAATATAGTTAGTAGTAATATAGTTAGTAGTAATATAGTTAGTAGTAATATAGTATAGTAATATAGTTAGTAATAATATAGTTAGTAGTAATATAGTTAGTAGTAATATAGTTAGTAGTAATATAGTTAGTAGTAATATAGTTAGTAGTAATATAGTTAGTAGTAATATAGTTAGTAGTAATATAGTTAGTAGTAATATAGTTAGTAGTAATATAGTTAGTAGTAATATAGTTAGTAGTAATATAGTTAGTAGTAATATAGTTAGTAGTAATATAGTTAGTAGTAATATAGTTAGTAGTAATATAGTTAGTAGTAATATAGTTAGTAGTAATATAGTTAGTAGTAATATAGTTAGTAGTAATATAGTACTAGTAATATAGTTAGTAGTAATATAGTTAGTAGTAATATAGTTAGTAGTAATATAGTACTAGTAATATAGTTAGTAGTAATATAGTTAGTAGTAATATAGTTAGTAGTAATATAGTTAGTAGTAATATAGTTAGTAGTAATATAGTTAGTAGTAATATAGTTAGTAGTAATATAGTTAGTAGTAATATAGTTAGTAGTAATATAGTTAGTAGTAATATAGTTAGTAGTAATATAGTTAGTAGTAATATAGTTAGTAGTAATATAGTTAGTAGTAATATAGTTAGTAGTAATATAGTTAGTAGTAATATAGTTAGTAGTAATATAGTTAGTAGTAATATAGTTAGTAGTAATATAGTTAGTAGTAATATAGTTAGTAGTAATATAGTTAGTAGTAATATAGTTAGTAGTAATATAGTTAGTAGTAATAATTAGTAGTAATATAGTAGTAATATAGTACTATGTATAGTATAGTTAGTAGTAATATAGTTAGTAGTAATATAGTTAGTAGTAATATAGTTAGTAGTAATATAGTTAGTAGTAATATAGTTAGTAGTAATATAGTTAGTAGTAATATAGTTAGTAGTAATATAGTTAGTAGTAATATTATAGTAATATAGTAGTAGTATATAGTTAGTAGTAATATAGTTAGTAGTAATATAGTTAGTAGTAATATAGTTATAGTTAGTAATATAGTTAGTAGTAGTAATATAGTTAGTAGTAATATAGTTAGTAGTAATATAGTTAGTAGTAATATAGTTAGTAGTAATAATAGTTAGTAGTAATATAGTTAGTAGTAATATAGTTAGTAGTAATATAGTTAGTAGTAATATAGTTAGTAATATAGTAATAATAGTTAGTAGTAATATAGTTAGTAGTAATATAGTTAGTAGTAATATAGTTAGTAGTAATATAGTTAGTGGTAATATAGTTAGTAATATAGTTAGTAATATAGTTAGTAGTAATATAGTTACTAGTAATATAGTTAGTAGTAATATAGTTAGTAGTAATATAGTACTAGTAATATAGTTAGTAGTAATATAGTTAGTAGTAATATAGTTAGTAGTAATATAGTTAGTAGTAATATAGTTAGTAGTAATATAGTTAGTAGTAATATAGTTAGTAGTAATATAGTACTAGTAATATTAGTAGTAATATAGTTAGTAGTAATATAGTTAGTAGTAATATAGTTAGTAGTAATATAGTTAGTAGTAATATAGTTAGTAATATAGTTAGTAGTAATATAGTTAGTAGTAATATAGTTAGTAGTAATATAGTTAGTAGTAATATAGTTAGTAGTAATATAGTTAGTAGTAATATAGTTAGTAATATAGTAGTATATATAGTTAGTAGTAATATAGTTAGTAGTAATAGTTAGTAGTAATATAGTTAGTAGTAATATAGTTAGTAGTAATATAGTTAGTAGTAATATAGTTAGTAGTAATATAGTTAGTAGTAATATAGTTAGTAGTTAATAATATAGTTAGTAGTAATATAGTTAGTAGTAATATAGTTAGTAGTAATATAGTTAGTAGTATATATAGTAGTAATATAGTAATATAGTAATATAGTTAGTAGTAATATAGTTAGTAGTAATATAGTTAGTAGTAATAGTAGTAATATAGCTAGTAAATATAGTAGTAATATAGTTAGTAGTAATATAGTTAGTAGTAATATAGTTAGTAGTAATATAGTTAGTAGTAATATAGTTAGTAGTAATATAGTTAGTAGTAATATAGTTAGTAGTAATATAGTTAGTAGTAATATAGTTAGTAGTAATATAGTTAGTAGTAATATAGTTAGTAGTAATATAGTTAGTAGTAATATAGTTAGTAGTAATATAGTTACTGGTAATATAGTTAGTAGTAATATAGTTAGTAGTAATATAGTTAGTAGTAATATAGTTAGTAGTAATATAGTTAGTAGTAATATAGTACTAGTAATATAGTTAGTAGTAATATAGTTAGTAGTAATATAGTTAGTAGTAATATAGTTAGTAGTAATATAGTTAGTAGTAATATAGTTAGTAGTAATATAGTTAGTAGTAATATAGTTAGTAGTAATATAGTTAGTAGTAATATAGTTAGTAGTAATATAGTTAGTAGTAATATAGTTAGTAGTAATATAGTTAGTAGTAATATAGTTAGTAGTAATATAGTTAGTAGTAATATAGTTAGTAGTAATATAGTTAGTAGTAATATAGTTAGTAGTAATAGTTAGTAGTAATATAGTTAGTAGTAATATAGTTAGTAGTAATATAGTAAGTAGTAACATAGTTAGTAGTAATATAGTTAGTAGTAATATAGTTAATAGTAATATAGTTAGTAGTAATATAGTTAGTAGTAATATAGTTAGTAGTAATATAGTACTAGTAATATAGTACTAGTAATATAGTTAGTAGTAATACAGTTAGTAGTAATATAGTTATAGTAATATAGTACTAGTAATATAGTTAGTAGTAATATAGTTAGTAGTAATATAGTTAGTAGTAATATAGTTAGTGGTAATATAGTTAATAATATAGTTAGTAGTAATATAGTTAGTAGTAATATAGTTAGTAGTAATATAGTTAGTAGTAATATAGTTAGTAGTAATATAGTTAGTAGTAATATAGTTAGTAGTAATATAGTTAGTAGTAATATAGTTAGTAGTAATATAGTTAGTAGTAATATAGTTAGTAGTAATATAGTTAGTAGTAATATAGTTAGTAGTAATATAGTTAGTAGTAATATAGTTAGTAGTAATATAGTTAGTAGTAATATAGTTAGTAGTAATATAGTTAGTAGTAATATAGTTAGTAGTAATATAGTTAGTAGTAATATAGTTAGTAGTAATATAGTTAGTAGTAATATAGTTAGTAGTAATATAGTTAGTAGTAATATAGTTAGTAGTAATATAGTTAGTAGTAATATAGTTAGTAGTAATATAGTTAGTAGTAATATAGTTAGTAGTAATATAGTTAGTAATATAGTTGTAATATAATATAGTTAGTAGTAATATAGTTAGTAGTAATATAGTTAGTAAATATAGTTAGTAGTAATAGTTAGTAGTAATATAGTTAGTAGTAATATAGTACTAGTAATATAGTTAGTAGTAATATAGTTAGTAGTAATATAGCTAGTAGTAATATAGTACTAGTAATATAGTTAGTAGTAATATAGTTAGTAGTAATATAGTTAGTAGTAATATAGTTAGTAGTAATATAGTTAGTAGTAATATAGTTAGTAGTAATATAGTTAGTAGTAATATAGTTAGTAGTAATATAGCTAGTAGTAATATAGTACTAGTAATATAGTTAGTAGTAATATACTTCGTAGTAATATAGCTGGTAGTAATATAGTTAGTGGTAATATAGTTAGTAGTAATATAGTTAGTAGTAATATAGTTAGTAGTAATATAGTTAGTAGTAATATAGTACTAGTAATATAGTTAGTAGTAATATAGTTAGTAGTAATATAGTTAGCAGTAATATAGTTATATAATATAGTTAGTAGTAATATAGTTAGTAGTAATATAGTTAGTAATATAGTTAATAATATAGTTAGTAGTAATATAGTTAGTAGTAATATAGTTAGTAGTAATATAGTTAGTAGTAATATAGTACTAGTAATATAGTTAGTAGTAATATAGTTAGTAGTAATATAGTTAATATATAGTTAGTAGTAATATAGTTAAGTAATATTAGTTAATATAGTTAGTAGTAATATAGTTAGTAGTAATATAGTAGTAGTAATATAGTTAGTAGTAATATAGTTAGTAGTAATATAGTAGTAATATAGTTAGTAGTAATATAGTTAGTAGTAATATAGTACTAGTAATATAGTTAGTAGTAATATAGTTAGTAGTAATATAGTTAGTGAATATAGTTAAATATAGTTAGTAGTAATATAGTTAGTAGTAATATAGTTAGTAGTAATATAGTACTAGTAATATAGTTAGTAGTAATATAGTTAGTAGTAATATAGTACTAGTAATATAGTTAGTAGTAATATAGTTAGTAGTAATATAGTTAGTAGTAATATAGTTAGTAGTAATATAGTTAGTAGTAATATAGTTAGTAGTAATATAGTTAGTAGTAATATAGTTAGTAGTAATATAGTTAGTAGTAATATAGTTAGTAGTAATATAGTTAGTAGTAATATAGTACTAGTAATATAGTTAGTAGTAATATAGTTAGTAGTAATATAGTTAGTAGTAATATAGTTAGTAGTAATATAGTTAGTAGTAATATAGTTAGTAGTAATATAGTTAGTAGTAATATAGTTAGTAGTAATATAGTTAGTAGTAATATAGTTAGTAGTAATATAGTTAGTAGTAATATAGTACTAGTAATATAGTTAGTAGTAATATAGTTAGTAGTAATATAGTTAGTAGTAATATAGTTAATAGTAATATAGTTAGTAGTAATATAGTTAGTAGTAATATAGTTAGTAGTAATATAGTTACTAGTAATATAGTTAGTAGTAATATAGTTAGTAGTAATATAGTTAGTAGTAATATAGTTAGTAGTAATATAGTTAGTAGTAATATAGTTAGTAGTAATATAGTTAGTAGTAATATAGTTAATAGTAATATAGTTAGTAGTAATATAGTTAGTAGTAATATAGTTAGTAGTAATATAGTTAGTAGTAATATAGTTAGTAGTAATATAGTAATATAGTTAGTAGTAATATAGTTAGTAGTAATATAGTTAGTAGTAATATAGTTAGTAGTAATATAGTTAGTAGTAATATAGTTAGTAGTAATATAGTTAGTAGTAATATAGTATAGTTAGTAGTAATATAGTTAGTAGTAATATAGTTAGTAGTAATATAGTTAGTAGTAATATAGTTAGTAGTAATATAGTTAGTAGTAATATAGTTAGTGTAATATAGTAATAATAGTTAGTAGTAATATAGTTAGTAGTAATATAGTTAGTAGTAATATAGTTAGTAATATAGTTAGTAATATAGTAATATAGTAGTAGTAATATAGTTAGTAGTAATATAGTTAGTAGTAATATAGTAGTTAATATAGTTAGTAGTAATATAGTTAGTAGTAATATAGTTAGTAGTAATATAGTTAGTAGTAATATAGTTAGTAATATAGTTAGTAGTAATATAGTACTAGTAATATAGTTAGTAGTAATATAGTTACTAGTAATATAGTTAGTAGTAATATAGTTAGTAGTAATATAGTTAGTAGTAATATAGTTATAGTAATATAGTTAGTAGTAATATAGTTAGTAGTAATATAGTTAGTAGTAATATAGTTAGTAGTAATATAGTTAGTAGTAATATAGTTAGTAGTAATATAGTTAGTAGTAATATAGTTAGTAGTAATATAGTTAGTAGTAATATAGTTAGTAGTAATATAGTTAGTAGTAATATAGTTAATATAGTTAGTAATAATATAGTTAGTAGTAATATATTAGTTAATAGTAATATAGTTAGTAGTAATATAGTTAGTAGTAATATAGTACTAGTAATATAGTTAGTAGTAATATAGTTAGTAGTAATATAGTTACTAGTAATATAGTTAGTAGTAATATAGTTAGTAGTAATATAGTTATAGTAATATAGTACTAGTAATATAGTTAGTAGTAATATAGTTAGTAGTAATATAGCTAGTAGTAATATAGTACTAGTAATATAGTTAGTAGTAATATAGTTAGTAGTAATATAGTTAGTATTAATATAGTTAGTAGTAATATAGTTAGTAGTAATATAGTTAGTAGTAACATAGTTAGTAGTAATATAGTTAGTAGTTAGTAGTAATATAGTTAGTAGTAATATAGTTAGTAGTAATATAGTTAGTAGTAATATAGTTAGTAATAATATATAACTAGTAATATAGTTAGTAGTAATATAGTTAGTAGTAATATAGTTAGTGGTAATATAGTACTAGTAATATAGTTAGTAGTAATATACTTAGTGGTAATATAGTACTAGTAATATAGTTAATAGTAATATAATTAGTAGTAATATAGTTAGTAGTAATATAGTTAGTAGTAATATAGTTAGTAGTAATATAGTTAGTAGTAATATAGTTAGTAGTAATATAGTACTAGTAATATAGTTAGTAGTAATATAGTTAGTAGTAATATAGTTAGTAGTGATATAGTTAGTAGTAATATAGCTATTAGTAATATAGTTAGTAGTAATATAGTTAGTAGTAATATAGTTAGTAGTAATATAGTAGTAGTAATATAGTTAGTAGTAATATAGTTAGTAGTAATATAGTTAGTAGTAATATAGTTAGTAGTAATATAGTTAGTAGTAATATAGTTAGTAATATAGTAATATAGTTAGTAGTAATATAGTTAGTAGTAATATAGTTAGTAGTAATATAGTTAGTAGTAATATAGTTAGTAGTAATATAGTACTATAGTTAGTAATATAGTTAGTAGTAATATAGTTAGTAGTAATATAGTTAGTAGTAATATAGTTAGTAGTAATATAGTTAGTAATATAGTTATATAGTTAGTAGTAATATAGTTAGTAGTAATATAGTTAGTAGTAATATAGTTAGTAGTAGTAGTAAATATAGTTAGTAGTAATATAGTTAGTAGTAATATAGTACTAATATAGTTGAAATGTAATAGTTGTAGTAATATAGTTAGTAGTAATATAGTTAGTAGTAATATAGTTAGTAGTAATATAGTTAGTAGTAATATAGTTAGTAGTAATATAGTACTAGTAATATAGTTAGTAGTAATATAGTTAGTAGTAATATAGTTAGTAGTAATATAGTACTAGTAATATAGTTAGTAGTAATATAGTACTAGTAATATAGTTAGTAGTAATATAGTTAGTAGTAATATAGTTAGTAGTAATATAGCTAGTAGTAATATAGTACTAGTAATATAGTTAGTAGTAATATAGTTAGTAGTAATATAGTTTGTAGTAATATAGTTAGTAGTAATATAGTTAGTAGTAATATAGTACTAGTAAGGATTTAATGCATGCTATATTACTAGTAGTATATTACTACCAACTTAATGCATGCTAGTCCACTTCTCTAGCATGACACTGACCGATATAGACAGGCTTTTAGTCCTGGTGTTGACTCGTTGGCCGCATTCACAGAGCGACAGACAGACAGACAGACAGACAGACAGACAGACAGACAGGCAGGCAGGCAGGCAGGCAGGCCGGCCGGCCGGCAGGCAGGCAGACAGGCAGGCAGGCAGGCCGGCAGGCAGGCAGACACACAGACACACAGACACACAGACACACAGACACACAGACGCGAAATGTGTAAAGACTGAGACTCACCCAACTCTCTGACTGAAGGACTGAACTGAAATATTGATCAGTTCAGCTCTAAGCTCTTTGATTGGTTAAATGATGAATTGGCTGTTAAAAGTAGAAATCTCTTCAAAAGACTGCATTATGAAATATGATGTATGTCATGTTAGCTTCACAGAGCAAGTCAAACAATTATGACATCAGCTCCCTTTAAAATAAACTATCCAAATCTCTTGGTAACTAATTAATAACATGTCCTTGTTCGTTATAATATTACGTTTTCACCTAAATAGTTTTTGTAGAATAATTTGCATCTTTGTGGTGTTTCTGTGGGGAGAGATCTGGGACTATTTAGGCAATTAAAAGGCTGTATAATGAGGTGGCCTAGATACATTGCATTTGACAGGAGGTAATTGGGTGGGCACAGGTGAACTAAATATCTCCACTGCGAAGGGAGCTGAGGGAGTTGTGATAACTGTTTTTAGACGGACCAACACAGACAGACAGACAGACAGACAGACAGACAGACAGACAGACAGACAGACAGACAGACAGACAG
>NW_026278692.1:65000-70000 GCF_023373465.1 Oncorhynchus keta | reverse complement strand
TGGGTCCACAGGTAGAGAATGGAATATAGAGACTGGGTCCACAGATAATGGAATATAGGGACTGGGTCCACAGGTAGAGAATGGAATATAGAGACTGGGTCCACAGGTAGAGAATGGAATATAGAGACTGGGTCCACAGGTAGAGAATGGAATATAGAGACTGGGTCCACAGATAATGGAATATAGAGACCGGGTCCACAGATAATGGAATATAGAGACCGGGTCCACATATAATGGAATATAGAGACTGGGTCCACAGATAATGGAATATAGAGACTGGGTCCACAGATAATGGAATATAGAGACTGGGTCCACAGGTAGGGAATGGAATATAGAGACTGGGTCCACAGATAATGGAATATAGAGACTGGGTCCACAGACCATGGAATATAGAGACTGGGTCCACAGATAATGGAATATAGAGACCGGGTCCACAGATAATGGAATATAGAGACTGGGTCCACAGATAATGGAATATAGAGACTGGGTCCACAGATAATGGAATATAGAGACCGGGTCCACAGATAATGGAATATAGAGACTGGGTCCACAGATGATGGAATATAGAGACTGGGTCCACAGGTAGAGAATGGAATATAGAGACTGGGTCCACAGGTAGAGAATGGAATATAGAGACTGGGTCCACAGGTAGAGAATGGAATATAGAGACTGGGTCCACAGGTAGAGAATGGAATATAGAGACTGGGTCCACAGGTAGAGAATGGAATATAGAGACTGGGTCCACAGGTAGAGAATGGAATATAGAGACTGGGTCCACAGATAATGGAATATAGAGACTGGGTCCACAGATAATGGAATATAGAGACCGGGTCCACAGATAATGGAATATAGAGACTGGGTCCACAGATAATGGAATATAGAGACTGGGTCCACAGATAATGGAATATAGAGACTGGGTCCACAGGTAGGGAATGGAATATAGAGACTGGGTCCACAGATAATGGAATATAGAGACTGGGTCCACAGATCATGGAATATAGAGACTGGGTCCACAGATAATGGAATATAGAGACCGGGTCCACAGATAATGGAATATAGAGACTGGGTCCACAGATAATGGAATATAGAGACTGGGTCCACAGATAATGGAATATAGAGACCGGGTCCACAGATAATGGAATATAGAGACTGGGTCCACAGCTGATGGAATATAGAGACTGGGTCCACAGGTAGAGAATGGAATATAGAGACTGGGTCCACAGGTAGAGAATGGAATATAGAGACTGGGTCCACAGGTAGAGAATGGAATATAGAGACTGGGTCCACAGATATTGGAATATAGAGACTGGGTCCACAGGTAGGGAATGGAATATAGAGACTGGGTCCACAGGTAGAGAATGGAATATAGAGACTGGGTCCACAGATAATGGAATATAGAGACTGGGTCCACAGATAATGGAATATAGAGACTGGGTCCACAGATGATGGAATATAGAGACTGGGTCCACAGGTAGAGAATGGAATATAGAGACTGGGTCCACAGGTAGAGAAAGGAATATAGAGACTGGGTCCACAGTTAGGGAATGGAATATAGAGACTGGGTCCACAGATAATGGAATATAGAGACAGGGTCCACAGTTAGGGAATGGAATATAGAGACTGGGTCCACAGATAATGGAATATAGAGACTGGGTCCACAGGTAGAGAATGGAATATAGAGACTGGGTCCACAGGTAGAGAATGGAATATAGAGACTGGGTCCACAGGTAGAGAATGGAATATAGAGACTGGGTCCACAGATAATGGAATATAGAGACCGGGTCCACAGATAATGGAATATAGAGACCGGGTCCACAGATAATGGACTATAGAGACTGGGTCCACAGATAATGGAATATAGAGACTGGGTCCACAGATAATGGAATATAGAGACTGGGTCCACAGGTAGGGAATGGAATATAGAGACTGGGTCCACAGATAATGGAATATAGAGACTGTGTCCACAGATCATGGAATATAGAGACTGGGTCCACAGATAATGGAATATAGAGACCGGGTCCACAGATAATGGAATATAGAGACTGGGTCCACAGATAATGGAATATAGAGACTGGGTCCACAGATAATGGAATATAGAGACTGGGTCCACAGATAATGGAATATAGAGACTGGGTCCACAGGTAGGGAATGGAATATAGAGACTGGGTCCACAGGTAGAGAATGGAATATAGAGACTGGGTCCACAGATAATGGAATATAGAGACTGGGTCCACAGATAATGGAATATAGAGACTGGGTCCACAGATGATGGAATATAGAGACTGGGTCCACAGGTAGAGAATGGAATATAGAGACTGGGTCCACAGGTAGAGAAAGGAATATAGAGACTGGGTCCACAGTTAGGGAATGGAATATAGAGACTGGGTCCACAGATAATGGAATATAGAGACAGGGTCCACAGTTAGGGAATGGAATATAGAGACTGGGTCCACAGATAATGGAATATAGAGACTGGGTCCACAGGTAGAGAATGGAATGATCAAACACCTGCGTGATTCGCCTCCCATTCAGCCTTTACGTATGAAAGGCATTTAGGTATGTGTGCATTCTCGTACCTGTGTATCCATGAACCTGTCTATGTGCTTGCCTGTGTGTGCTGTCCTGTAAATCAAATAAAATCAAATCAAATGTATTTATATAGCCCTTCGTACATCAGCTGATATCTCAAAGTGCTGTACAGAAACCCAGCCTAAAACCCCAAACAGCAAACAATGCAGGTGTAGAAGCACGGTGGCTAGGAAAAACTCCCTAGAAAGGCCAAAACCTAGGAAGAAACCTAGAGAGGAACCGGGCTATGTGGGGTGGCCAGTCCTCTTCTGTCTGTGCCGGGTAGAGATTATAAACCTAGAGAGGAACCAGGCTATGTGGGGTGGCCAGTCCTCTTCTGGCTGTGCCGGGTAGAGATTATAACAGAACATGACCAAGATGTTCAAATGTACAAATAAAGACACACCAAATATGTTGTTTAAATAGCTGTTTTTACATGTTGGGCTTAAATTTCACACCGTGTTTTCACGTGAGGAGAATAACATGTTTTTACCTTATGTGAATTGTAGTTTCACATGTTAAAAACTTTCACATTTGAAAATCGGATATACAGGTTCACATGTAAGAAAACTCCACATATGAAAATCTCCCGTTCATGTGAAATACAATCACGTTAAAAACTCATTTTGCACACATGTAACAAAACGGCAACTGGGAAATAATCACTTTCACATGTGGAATTGTAGATTCACATGTGGATTTGAAACAATGACAAAATGTTATTCTCATCACATGTGAAAAGCGTCCTGACAGACGGGCGGATCTGGCAGCTCCAGACAGACGGGCGGATCTGGCAGCTCCGGACAGATGGGTGGATCTGGCAGCTCCGGACAGGCGGGCGGATCTGGCAGCTCCAGACAGACGGGCGGATCTGGCAGCTCCAGACAGACGGGCGGCTCTGGGCAGGAGGGAGACTCTGGAAGCGCCGGACAGGTGGGAGAACCTGGAGGGAGGAGACGGAGAGACATCCTGGTGCGTGGGGCTACCACAGGACCCACCAGGCTGGGGAGACCTACAGGAGGTCTAGTGCGGGGAGGAGGCACCGGATGGACCGGACCGTGGAGGCGCACTGGAGATCTCGAGCACCGTGTTTTGGGTTGGTCAGTATTTTCGCGCCCTGTGTTTTTGGGCATTGTATTTTGGTGCCAGATTAAAGTGCCCTTTTCCCTTTGGAACTCTCTGCTCTCTGCGCCTGATTCTTACCTCACACACCCAGTCAGCCGTGACAACAACAGGTATTGGTTGACCTTACAGTGAAATGCTTGGTGTTCAGTAAACTGAAGTTTTAAAAATGTGTTTGTTTTTTTAAGACGAAAATAGAAAAATAAGTAATCGTTAAAACCTCAACGGGATCGGTGTCCCTATTCCAGGATGGTTGTTGCTAACATGTCTGGAATGACGTTGAAAACAACAGTCAACTTTCCGAGACATAGACATGTCTTACATTATATGTGCAGAAGGCTTAAATTATTGTTAATCTGACTGCACTGTCAAATTTACAGTAGCTATTACCAGTGAAAAAATACTGTGCTATTGTTTGAGGAGAGTGAACAACATGTGTTTTACTAGGTTTATGACCATGTGTTTTACAAGGTTTATAACCATGTGATTGACTAGGTTTATAACCATGTGTTTTACAAGGTTTATAACCATGTGATTGACTAGGTTTATAACCATGTGATTTACTGGGTTTATGACCATGTGATTTACTGGGTTTATAACCATGTGATTTACTAGGTTTATAACCATGTGATTTACTAGGTTTATGACCATGTGATTTACTGGGTTTATGACCATGTGATTGACTAGGTTTATAACCATGTGTTTTACTAGGTTTATGACCATGTGATTGACTAGGTTTATAACCATGTGATTGACTAGGTTTATAACCATGTGTTTTACAAGGTTTATAACCATGTGATTGACTAGGTTTATAACCATGTGATTTACTGGGTTTATGACCATGTGATTTACTGGGTTTATAACCATGTGATTGACTAGGTTTATAACCATGTGATTTACTGGGTTTATGACCATGTGATTTACTGGGTTTATAACCATGTGATTGACTAGGTTTATAACCATGTGATTTACTAGGTTTATAACCATGTGATTTACTAGGTTTATGAACATGTGATTTACTGGGTTTATGACCATGTGATTTACTGGGTTTATGACCATGTGATTTACTGGGTTTATAACCATGTGATTGACTAGGTTTATAACCATGTGATTTACTAGGTTTATAACCATGTGATTTACTAGGTTTATGACCATGTGATTGACTAGGTTTATAACCATGTGATTTACTAGGTTTATGACCATGTGATTGACTAGGTTTATAACCATGTGATTGACTAGGTTTATAACCATATGTTTTACTAGGTTTATGACCATGTGATTGACTAGGTTTATAACCATGTGATTGACTA
>NW_026278692.1:0-62500 GCF_023373465.1 Oncorhynchus keta | reverse complement strand
GATGGGGTGGAGGGTCAGTAGTTGAGTGAGTTGTAAATCTGATGGAGTGGAGGGTCAGTAGTTGAGTAAGTTGTAAATCTGATGGAGTGGAGGGTCAGTAGTTGAGTAAGTTGTAAATCTGACGGAGTGGAGGGTCAGTAGTTGAGTGAGTTGTAAATCTGATGGAGTGTAGGGTCAGTAGTTGAGTAAGTTGTAAATCTGATGGGGTGGAGGGTCAGTAGTTGAGTAAGTTGTAAATCTGATGGGGTGGAGGGTCAGTAGTTGAGTAAGTTGTAAATCTGATGGAGTGGAGGGTCAGTAGTTGAGTAAGTTGTAAATCTGATGGGGTGGAGGGTCAGTAGTTGAGTGAGTTGTAAATCTGATGGGGTGGAGGGTCAGTAGTTGAGTAAGTTGTAAATCTGATGGAGTGGAGGGTCAGTAGTTGAGTGAGTTGTAAATCTGATGGAGTGTAGGGTCAGTAGTTGAGTAAGTTGTAAATCTGATGGAGTGGAGGGTCAGTAGTTGAGTAAGTTGTAAATCTGATGGAGTGGAGGGTCAGTAGTTGAGTAAGTTGTAAATCTGATGGAGTGGAGGGTCAGTAGTTGAGTAAGTTGTAAATCTGATGGAGTGTAGGGTCAGTAGTTGAGTAAGTTGTAAATCTGATGGAGTGGAGGGTCAGTAGTTGAGTAAGTTGTAAATCTGATGGAGTGGAGGGTCAGTAGTTGAGTGAGTTGTAAATCTGATGGAGTGGAGGGTCAGTAGTTGAGTAAGTTGTAAATCTTATGGAGTGTAGGGTCAGTAGTTGAGTGAGTTGTAAATCTGATGGAGTGGAGGGTCAGTAGTTGAGTGAGTTGTAAATCTGATGGAGTGGAGGGTCAGTAGTTGAGTAAGTTGTAAATCTGATGGAGTGTAGGGTCAGTAGTTGAGTAAGTTGTAAATCTGACGGAGTGGAGGGTCAGTAGTTGAGTAAGTTGTAAATCTGATGGAGTGGAGGGTCAGTAGTTGAGTAAGTTGTAAATCTGATGGAGTGGAGGGTCAGTAGTTGAGTAAGTTGTAAATCTGATGGAGTGGAGGGTCAGTAGTTGAGTAAGTTGTAAATCTGATGGAGTGGAGGGTCAGTAGTTGAGTAAGTTGTAAATCTGATGGAGTGGAGGGTCAGTAGTTGAGTAAGTTGTAAATCTGACGTGGAGGGTCAGTAGTTGAGTGAGTTGTAAATCTGATGGAGTGTAGGGTCAGTAGTTGAGTAAGTTGTAAATCTGACGGAGTGGAGGGTCAGTAGTTGAGTAAGTTGTAAATCTGATGGAGTGGAGGGTCAGTAGTTGAGTAAGTTGTAAATCTGATGGAGTGGAGGGTCGGCAGCCACTGTCTTTGTGAATAGAAAACGTTAATAGAACAGAGGCGTTTTCTTTTCAGGTGAAGTGTGACGCTGTCTTTCTTTCTCTCACCATTTGCATAAAAAGCGAATTGGTGGTTTAGACCCTTTTTACATCCCAAATGGCAACCTAATCCCTTCATAGTGCACCACTTTCGAACAGAGCCCTATTGACCCTGGTCAAAAGTACGGCACTCTAGTCAGTTAAGAACATATTCTTATTTTCAATGACGGCCTGGGGACAGTGGGTTAACTGCCTGTTCAGGGGCAGAACGACAGATTTGTACCTTGTCAGCTCGGGGGTTTGAACTCACAACCTTGCGGTTACTAACCACTAGGCTACGCTGCCGCCCCGAGATGTCTTTCCACTGATACACCTACACACGTCCTGTCTATAAATACTAGCTTTTCAAAGGGACATGATGGCTATAGGGCTATAAGGTAACATGTGATATCTATAGGGCCTACAGGTAACATGTGATATCTGTAGGGCAGACAGGTAACATGTGATATCTGTAGGGCAGACAGGTAACATGTGATATCTGTAGGGCAGACAGGAAACATGTGATATCTATAGGGCAGACAGGTAACATGTGATATCTGTAGGGCAGACAGGTAACATGTGATATCTGTAGGGCAGACAGGTAACATGTGATATCTGTAGGGCCGACAGGTAACATGTGATATCTGTAGGGCCTACAGGTAACATGTGATATCTGTAGGCCAGACAGGTAACATGTGATATCTATAGGGCAGACAGGTAACATGTGATATCTGTAGGGCAGACAGGTAACATTTGATATCTATAGGGCAGACAGGTAACATGTGATATCTATAGGGCAGACAGGTAACATTTGATATCTGTAGGGCCTACAGGTAACATTTGATATCTGTAGGCCAGACAGGTAACATGTGATATCTGTAGGCCAGACAGGTAACATGTGATATCTGTAGGCCAGACAGGTAACATGTGATATCTGTAGGGCAGACAGGTAACATGTGATATCTGTAGGGCAGACAGGTAACATGTGCTATCTGTAGGCCAGACAGGTAACATGTGATATCTATAGGGCAGACAGGTAACATGTGATATCTATAGGGCAGACAGGTAACATGTGATATCTATAGGAGCTATCTATAGGGCAGACAGGTAACATGTGATATCTATAGGGCTATCTATAGGGCAGACAGGTAACATGTGATATCTATAGGGCAGACAGGTAACATGTGATATCTATAGGGCCTACAGGTAACATTTGATATCTGTAGGCCAGACAGGTAACATGTGATATCTGTAGGGCAGACAGGTAACATGTGATATCTGTAGGGCCTACAGGTAACATTTGATATCTGTAGGCCAGACAGGTAACATGTGATATCTGTAGGGCAGACATGTAACATGTGATATCTATAGGGCAGACAGGTAACATGTGATATCTATTGGGCCTACAGGTAACATGTGATATCTATAGGGCCTACAGGTAACATGTGATATCTGTAGGGCAGACAGGTAACATGTGATATCTGTAGGGCAGACAGGTAACATGTGATATCTATAGGGCCTACAGGTAACATGTGATATCTATAGGGCCTACATGTAACATGTGATATCTATAGGGCAGACAGGTAACATGTGATATCTATAGGGCCTACAGGTAACATGTGATATCTATAGGGCCTACAGGTAACATGTGATATCTATAGGGCAGACAGGTAACATGTGATATCTATAGGGCCTACAGGTAACATGTGATATCTATAGGGCCTACAGGTAACATGTGATATCTATAGGGCAGACAGGTAACATGTGATATCTATAGGGCAGACAGGTGACATCAAATCACATTTTATTGGTCACATACACCATGGTTAGCAGATGTTAATGCGAGTGTAGCGAAATGCTTGTGCTTCTAGTTCCGACAGTGCAGTAATATCTAGCAAGTAATCTAAAAATTCCACAACAACCACTTTATACACACACATGTAAAAGGAGGGAATAAGAATATGTACATTTCAATATAAGGATGAGCGATGGCCGAGTGGCCGCGGCAAGATGCAGTAGATGGTATAAACTACAGTATATACACATGAGATGAGTAATGTAAGATATGTAAACATTATTAAAGTGGCGTTATTTAAAGTGACTAGTGATACCTTTATTACATCCATTTATTAAAGTGGTCAATGATTTGAGTCTGCATGTAGGCAGCAGCCTCTCTGTGTTAGTGGTGGCTGTTTAACAGTCTGATGGCCTTGACATAGAAGCTGTTTCTCAATCTCTCGGTCCCAGCTTTGATGCACCTGTATTGACCTCGCCTTCTGGATGATAGCGGGGTGGGAATTGGTGTCCTGGCCTTCCTGTGAAATCGGGTGGTGTAGGTGTCCTGGAAGGCAGGCAGCGTGCCTCCGGTGATGCATTGTGCAGACTCCACCACCCTCTGGAGAGCTTTGCGGTTGAGGGCGGAGCAGTTTCTGTACCAGGCGGAGAAACCCGGTGGCTGTACCGACTCCGACAACATATCCCGAGAGAGCCATGTTTCCGTGAAATGTTGTCTAGAGACTGGACATTGGCGAGTAATATACTGGGAGCGGTGGGCAATGTGCACGCCTTCAATGTCTGACCAGGAAGCTGCTCCGTCTACCTCTCCTACGGCAATGTTGTTTTGGGTCGGCTTCTGGGAATAGATCAAGTGTCCTGGGTGGTGGTCAGAACAAAGGATCTTCTTCGAGAAAGACGTATTCCAGGTCGATATCTATTGGGCTCTACTGGTAGGATGTGATATCTATTGGGCTCTACTGGTAGGATGTGATATCTATTGGGCCCTACTGGTAGAATGTGATATATATTGGGCTCTACTGGTAGGATGTGATATCTATTGGGCCCTACTGGTAGGATGTGATATCTATTGGGCCCTACTGGTAGGATGTGATATCTATTGGGCTCTACTGGTAGGATGTGATATCTTTTGGGCCCTACTGGTAGGATGTGATATCTATTGGGCCCTACTGGTAGGATGTGATATCTATTGGGCCCTACTGGTAGGATGTGATATCTATTGGGCCTACAGGTAGGATGTGATATCTATTGGGCCCTACTGGTAGGATGTGATATCTATTGGGGCTACAGGTAGGATTTGATATCTATTGGGCCAACAGGTAGTATGTGATATCTATTGGGCTCTACTGGTAGGATGTGATATCTATTGGGCTCTACTGGTAGGATGTGATATATATTGGGCCAACAGGTAGGATGTGATATCTATTGGGCCCGACTGGTAGGATGTGATATCTATTGGGCTCTACTGGTAGGATGTGATATCTATTGGGCCCTACTGGTAGAATGTGATATCTATTGGGCCCTACTGGTAGAATGTGATATCTATTGGGCCCTACTGGTAGGATGTGATATCTATTGGGCCCTACTGGTAGGATGTGATATCTATTGGGCCCTACTGGTAGGATGTGATATCTATTGGGCCAACAGGTAGGATGTGATATCTATTGGGCCCTACTGGTAGGATGTGATATCTATTGGGCCTACAGGGAGGATGTGATATCTATTGGGCCCTACTGGTAGCATGTGATATCTACTGGGCCTACAGGTAGGATGTGATATCTATTGGGCCTACAGGTAGCATGTGATATCTACTGGGCCTACAGGTAGGATGTGATATCTATGGGCCTACAGGTAGGATGTGATATCTATTGGGCCCTACTGGTAGGATGTGATATCTATTGGGCCCTACTGGTAGGATGTGATATCTATTGGGCCTACAGGGAAGATGTGATATCTATTGGGCCTACAGGTAGCATGTGATATCTACTGGGCCCTACTGGTACCATGTGATATCTATGGGCCTACAGGTAGGATGTGATATCTACTGGGCCTACAGGTAGCATGTGATATCTACTGGGCCTACAGGTAACATGTTATATCTATTGGGCCTACAGGTAACATGTTATATCTATTGGGCCTACAGGTAGGATGTGATATCTACTGGGCCTACATGTAGCATGTGATATCTACTGGGCCTACATGTAGCATGTGATATCTACTGGGCCTACAGGTAGGATGTGATATCTATGGGCCTACAGGTGACCTGGTGGGCAGTGTACTGTATAGGTAGGATGGGATGTACTGTATAGGACATGTGGTTTTAGGTGGACGCAACCAATAGTTTCTGTTCATTTCATCACCTGAGAGCCACAACTACCATGTATTGAGTCGGTTTTTATTTTTGCTTTGTGACCAATGTGTTTTATTGTACTGAACAGAATACATTCCATTGTGGATATAATATATAATATATGCCATTTAGCAGACGCTTTTATCCAAAGCGACTTACAGTCAGTCATGTGTGCATACATTCTACGTATGGGTGGTCCCGGGAATCGAACCCACTACCCTGGCGTTACAAGCGCCATGCTCTACCAACTGTGCTACAGAATATATCTAAAGTAGGATTGGAAAGAGATTCAATTACATTGAACGTTCCAATGCAGTCGTTTTTATCACAATATCAAATCAATTAAGTAACTTACTGTTATTGTATTCAATTCAAATAGTACAATTTTTTTTTTTTTTTTTAAAGCTTATTTTCTCAAGTTTGGACTGTCTGGGAGTGGCCTGAGTTGAAAACCTGCTGTTATTGGCAGAGAGGTTTGGAACTCTTTCTTATTGGTCTATTAAACTAACTGCAATTTCAGGAAATCTTTCAAACAGCTCTAACACTATAAGGACAAACAGCTCTTACACTATAAGGACAAACAGCTCTAACACTATAAGGACAAACAGCTCTTACACTATAAGGACAAACAGCTCCTACACTATAAGGACAAACAGCTCTACCACTATGAGGACAAACAGCTCTACCACTATAAGGACAAACAGCTCTTACACTATAAGGACAAACAGCTCTTACACTATAAGGACAAACAGCTCCTACACTATAAGGACAAACAGCTCTACCACTATGAGGACAAACAGCTCTACCACTATAAGGACAAACAGCTCTTACACTATAAGGACAAACAGCTCTTACACTATAAGGACAAACAGCTCCTACACTATAAGGACAAACAGCTCTACCACTATGAGGACAAACAGCTCTACCACTATAAGGACAAACAGCTCTACACTATATGGACAAACAGCTCTTACACTATAAGGACAAACAGCTCCTACACTATAAGGACAAACAGCTCTACCACTATGAGGACAAACAGCTCTACCACTATAGGACAAACAGCTCTTACACTATAAGGACAAACAGCTCTTACACTATAAGGACAAACAGCTCCTACACTATAAGGACAAACAGCTCTACCACTATGAGGACAAACAGCTCTACCACTATAAGGACAAACAGCTCTTACACTATAAGGACAAACAGCTCTTACACTATAAGGACAAACAGCTCTACCACTATAAGGACAAGCAGCTCTTACACTATAAGGACAAACAGCTCTTACACTATAAGGACAAACAGCTCTTACACTATAAGGACAAACAGCTCTACCACTATAAGGACAAGCAGCTCTTACACTATAAGGACAAACAGCTCTTAAACTATAAAGACAAACAGCTCTACCACTATAAGGACAAACAGCTCTACCACTATAAGGACAAACAGATCTTACACTATAAGGACAAACAGCTCTTACACTATAAGGACAAACAGCTCTTACACTATAAGGACAAACAGCTCCTACACTATAAGGACAAACAGCTCTTACACTATAAAGGACAAACAGCTCTTTACACTATAAGGACAAACAGCTCCTACACAATAAGGACAAACAGCTCCTACGCTATAAGGACTAACAGCTCTTACACGATAAGGACTAACAGCTCCTACGCTATAAGGACTAACAGCTCTTACACTATAAGGACTAACAGCTCCTACACTATGAGGACAAACAGCTCTTACACTATAAGGGCAAACAGCTCCTACACTATAAGGACAAACGACTCTACCACTATAAGGACAAACAGCTCTTACACTATAAGGACTAACAGCTCCTACACTATGAGGACAAACAGCTCTTACACTATAAGGGCAAACAGCTCCTACACTATAAAGGACAAACAGCTCTTACACTATAAGAACAAACAGCTCTTACACTATAAGGGCAAACAGCTCCTACACTATAAAGGACAACCAGCTCCTACACTATAAGGACAAACAGCTCCTACGCTTTAAGGACTAACAGCTCTTACACTATAAGGACTAACAGCTCTTACACTATAAAGGACAAACAGCTCTACCACTATAAGGACTAACAGTTCTACCACTATAAGGACAAACAGCTCTACCACTATAAGAACAAACAGCTCTACCACTATAAGAACAAACAGCTCTACCACTATAAGGACAAACAGCTCTACCACTATAAGGACAAACAGCTCTTACACTATAAGGACAAACAGCTCTTACACTATAAGGACTAACAGCTCTAACACTATAACGACTAACAGCTCTAACACTATAAGGACAACCAGCTCCTACACTATACGAACAAACAGCTCTAACACTATAAGGACAAACAGCTCTTACACTATAAAGGACAAACAGCTCTAACACTATAAGGACAAACAGCTCTACCACTATAAGGACAAACAGCTCTTACACTATAAGAACAAACAGCTCTACCACTATAAGAACAAACAGCTCTTACACTATAAGGACTAACAGCTCCTACACTATGAGGACAAACAGCTCTTACACTATAACGACTAACAGCTCTAACACTATAACGACTAACAGCTCTAACACTATAAGGACAAACAGCTCTTACACTATAAAGGACAAACAGCTCTAACACTATAAGGACAAACAGCTCTACCACTATAAGGACAAACAGCTCTTACACTATAAGAACAAACAGCTCTACCACTATAATAACAAACAGCTCTTACACTATAAGGACTAACAGCTCCTACACTATGAGGACAAACAGCTCTTACACTATAAGGGCAAACAGCTCTTACACTATAAGGACTAACAGCTCTTACACTATAAGGACTAACAGCTCTACCACTATAAGGACATTAGCATCCTTTTCACAAGTTCACAGTATTATTCCAACCCCAGTGTGGAAATGTAAAACACAGGCAAATCCCATTTTTGAGGACACTGGGCCTTTAAGGTGTAAGTAGGATAGGGGTTCTTACAGTTTCTCTACTATTATAACCCCGGAGTTACTTCCTGTAAACATGTCTCATTGATTTGTTTTCTTAGTATACAATGCAAGGCAGCTGTGTGTGTGTGTGTGTGTGTGTGTGTGTGTGTGTGTGTGTGTGTGTGTGTGTGTGTGTGTGTGTGTGTGTGTGTGTGTGTGTGTGTGTGTGTGTGTGTGTGTGTGTGTGTGTGTGTGTGTGTGTGTGTGTGTGTGTGTGTGTGTGTGTGCGTGCGTGCGTGCGTGCGTGCGTGCGTGCGTGCGTGCGTGCGTGCGTGTGTGTGTGTGTGTGTGTGTGTGTGTGTGTGTGCATGTTGTATTGGGAGGTGGGATTGTGTGATAGAGATTTGCAGCGTGTGACACCAGGCTGCTGGTAATAGAGTGAAGGGATCCGTCAGCCTGGGCCTGGGAATGGCTTTTACAATGAGATTTATTCATGGGATTTGCATGAGAGATTTGTGTCAGTCAATTTCAGAGGCATCTGCTGTACTTAAAGAATCTGAAGCTACACACCTCTTTGATCTGGATATGATTCATGTCAACTGACAGCTTGTTATTGTTATCAAAAAGTAAACAAACACACATTCATTTCACACAGTCACACGTATGTGCGTGTCTAGGTTTTCCTGCATGTACACACACCCACACAGAAAATACATTAACATTCTATGGCTGTTTACAACCGACTGCCATTTAACTGAATGTAATTTAACTTAAGATAATGTTTTCAACTGTCTAGAGACAGCAGGAGCGGTAGAGATACTCTTAATGATCGGCTATGATGACCGGCTATGAAAAGCCAACTGATATTTACTCCTGAGGTGCTGACTTGCTGCACCCTCGACAACTACTGTGATTATTATTATTTGACCATGCTGGTCATTTATGAACATTTGAACATCTTGGCCATGTTCTGTTATAATCTCCACCCGGCACAGCCAGAAGAGGACTGGCCACCCCTCATAGCCTGGTTCCTCTCTAGGTTTCTTCCTAGGTTTTGGAGTTTTTCCTAGCCACTGTGCTTCTACACCTACATTGCTTGCTGTTTGGGGTTTTAGGCTGGGTTTCTGTACAGCACTTTGAGATATCAGCTGATGTACGAAGGGCTTTATAAATACATTAGATTTGATTTATAATGAAACTGAATGTAATGTAACCTAATGTAATGTAACTGAATGTAATGTAAATTAATGTCATGTAACCTAATGTAATGTAAATTAATATAACTCTCTGATTTCCAAGATGGCGTAGCAGTCGGACGTGTGTTTTGTCTTGTCCCGTCCTGTCTAGTGTAAATATAGTTTTCTTCGTTTTTTTCTGTATATATTTCGCACATATTTTAATCTCACTTTCAAACTAGAGCTGAATATACTCTCCTGCAACCCGCATCACCCAATGTGGTACGGATCTGCTTTTTCTATACTTTACTTTAGAACCGGAACCACAATCAGAAGCTAGCCAGCTAACTAGCTACTAGCTCGTACTCAGTTAGCCATTGCTAGCGGTCTTCTAAGCTAACTAGGACACCAGCGCGACATCAACCCAGAGCATATCAGACTGCTCTTTCTCTACCACATCTCCGGATTCCTACCGCAAGCTCTGAACCTTTACACCGGATCATCGCAACTAGCTAGCTGCAATCCGAGTGGCTACTCCTGGCTAACGTCTCTGTCCCAAAACAAGCTACAGTTAGCCTTGAGCTAAGCCCATCTCCCGACTAGCCGAAGAGGCCCAACAATACCTCTTTTGCCAATTGGCCTGGACCCTTTACTGCCGACACGGAGCCCCGCCGATCCATCACGACTGGTCCGCCGACATAATCGTCCGAGATGGTTTCAACAGGCTTCTTCGTTGCGACATCGCCAAAGATCCATCTGCTGGCCAAGGCCCGCAAGCTTTCTGGAACGCTGTGTCTCCAGCTCACCCAGCGTACTAGAGCTCCTGTAGCATACTCCTGGGCTACAATTACCCGGGCCCACGACCGGTCTGTCGATATCACCGCAAGAAGAGGAATAAACAGACTCACCCCATCGCGACGTCCCCAAAGGTTAGCTCTCTAGCCCTCGCTATCTCCCTGCTTGCTAATTCGGCCTGCTAACGGCTAGCTTGTCTAGCCCGGGCCTACGAACTGTTAGCTTGTTAGCACAGGCCTGCTAACCATCTGACTCACTGCATCCCAAACACTCTGAACCCATTTACTTTCTATCTCTCTTTGATTTTTATTTTGTTTATACCTTCCGGAAACCTGCCTCACCCACTGTGATACGGAATCGCTATCACTTTTAATTTTTATTTTATTTTTATGACACACTCAAGAACCTCCAGACGCTAACCAGCTAACTAGCTACAAGCTATTTTGTCATTGTTAGTTTAAAAAAAAAAAAAAAAAAAACCTGGATAACACTCGCCAGCCCAGCTTCCCTGCCCATCCACCGCTGCCCCCTGGACACTGATCTCTTGGCTACATAGCTGACGCACGCTGGACTGTCCATTAATCACGGTACTCCATTCTGCTTGTTTGTTTTATTACATTTACATTTACATTTAAGTCATTTAGCAGACGCTCTTATCCAGAGCGACTTACAAATTGGTGCATACACCTTATGACATCCAGTGGAACAGCCACTTGCATCTAAATCTTTTTTTTTTTTGGGGGGAGAAGGATTACTTACCCTTACCTACCCTATCCTAGGTATTCCTTGAAGAGGTGGGGTTTCAGGTGTTTTATTTTTATTTTTATTTCACCTTTATTTAACCAGGTAGGCTAGTTGAGAACAAGTTCTCATTTGCAACTGCGACCTGGCCAAGATAAAGCATAGCAGTGTGAACAGACAACAGAGTTACACATGGAGTAAACAATTAGCAAGTCAATAACACAGTAGAAAAAAATGGGCAATCTATATACAATGTGTGCAAAAGGCATGAGGAGGTAGGCGAATAATACAATTTTGCAGATTAACACTGGAGTGATAAATGATAAAAGGTGTCTCCGGAAGGTGGTGATTGACTCCGCTGTCCTGGCGCCGTGAGGGGAGTTTGTTCCACCATTGGGGGCCAGAGCAGCGAACAGTTTTGACTGGGCTGAGCGGGAACTGTACTTCCTCAGTGGTACGGAGGCGAGCAGGCCAGAGGTGGATGAACGCAGTGCCCTTGTTTGGGTGTAGGGCCTGATCAGAGCCTGGAGGTACTGAGGTGCCGTTCCCCTCACAGCTCCGTAGGCAAGCACCATGGTCTTGTAGCGGATGCGAGCTTCAACTGGAAGCCAGTGGAGAGAGCGGAGGAGCGGGGTGACGTGAGAGAACTTGGGAAGGTTGAACACCAGACGGGCTGCGGCGTTCTGGATGAGTTGTAGGGTTTAATGGCACAGGCAGGGAGCCCAGCCAACAGCGAGTTGCAGTAATCAAGACGGAGATGACAAGTGCCTGGATTAGGACCTGCGCCGCTTCCTGTGTGAGGCAGGGTCGTACTCTGCGGATGTTGTAGAGCATGAACCTACAGGAACGGGACACCGCCTTGATGTTAGTTGAGAACGTCAGGGTGTTGTCCAGGATCACGCCAAGGTTCTTAGCGCTCTGGGAGGAGGACACAATGGAGTTGTCAACCGTGATGGCGAGATCATGGAACGGGCAGTCCTTCCCCGGGAGGAAGAGGAGCTCCGTCTTGCTGAGGTTCAGCTTGAGGTGGTGATCCGTCATCCACACTGATATGTCTACCAGACATGCAGAGATGCGATTCGCCACCTGGTCATCAGAAGGGGGAAAGGAGAAGATTAATTGTGTGTCGTCTGCATAGCAATGATAGGAGAGACCATGTGAGGTTATGACAGAGCCAAGTGACTTGGTGTATAGCGAGAATAAGAGAGGGCCTAGAACAGAGCCCTGGGGGACACCAGTGGTGAGAGCGCGTGGTGAGGAGACAGATTCTCGCCACGCCACCTGGTAGGAGCGACCTGTCAGGTAGGACGCAATCCAAGCGTGGGCCGCGCCGGAGATGCCCAACTCGGAGAGGGTGGAGAGGAGGATCTGATGGTTCACAGTATCGAAGGCAGCCGATAGGTCTAGAAGGATGAGAGCAGAGGAGAGAGAGTTAGCTTTAGCAGTGCGGAGCGCCTCCGTGATACAGAGAAGAGCAGTCTCAGTTGAATGACTAGTCTTGAAACCTGACTGATTTGGATCAAGAAGGTCATTCTGAGAGAGATAGCGGTAGAGCTGGCCAAGGACGGCACGCTCAAGAGTTTTGGAGAGAAAAGAGAGAAGGGATACTGGTCTGTAGTTGTTGACATCGGAGGGATCGAGTGTAGGTTTTTTCAGAAGGGGTGCAACTCTCGCTCTCTTGAAGACGGGAGGGGCGTAGCCAGCGGTCAGGGATGAGTTGATGAGCGAGGTGAGGTAAGGGAGAAGGTCTCCGGAAATGGTCTGGAGAAGAGAGGAGGGGATAGGGTCAAGCGGGCAGGTTGTTGGGCGGCCGGCCGTCACAAGACGCGAGATTTCATCTGGAGAGAGAGGGAGAAAGAGGTCAGAGCATAGGGTAGGGCAGTGTGAGCAGAACCAGCGGTGTCGTTTGACTTAGCAAACGAGGATCGGATGTCGTTGACCTTCTTTTCAAAATGGTTGACGAAGTCATCTGCAGAGAGGGAGGAGGGGGGAGGATTCAGGAGGGAGGAGAAGGTGGCAAAGAGCTTCCTAGGGTTAGAGGCAGATGCTTGGAATTTAGAATGGTAGAAAGTGGCTTTAGCAGCAGACAGAGGAGGAAAATGTAGAAAGGAGGGGAGTGAAAGGATGCCAGGTCCGCAGGGAGGCGAGTTTTCCTCCATTTCCGCTCGGCTGCCCGGAGCCCTGTTCTGTGAGCTCGCAAGGAGTCGTCGAGCCACGGAGCGGGAGGGGAGGACCGAGCCGGCCTGGAGGATAGGGGACATAGGGAGTCAAAGGATGCAGTAAGGGAGGAGAGGAGGGTTGAGGAGGCAGAATCAGGAGATAGGTTGGAGAAAGTTTGAGCAGAGGGAAGAGATGATAGGATGGAAGAGGAGAGAGTAGCGGGGGGAGAGAGCGTAGGTTGGGACGGCGCGATACCATCCGAGTAGGGGCAGTGTGGGAAGTGTTGGATGAGAGCGAGAGGGAAAAGGATACAAGGTAGTGGTCGGAGACTTGGAGGGGAGTTGCAATGAGGTTAGTGGAAGAACAGCATCTAGTAAAGATGAGGTCAAGCGTATTGCCTGCCTTGTGAGTAGGGGGAAGGTGAGAGGGTGAGGTCAAAAGAGGAGAGGAGTGGAAAGAAGGAGGCAGAGAGGAATGAGTCAAAGGTAGACGTGGGGAGGTTAAAGTCGCCCAGAACTGTGAGAGGTGAGCCGTCCTCAGGAAAGGAGCTTATCAAGGCATCAAGCTCATTGATGAACTCTCCGAGGGAACCTGGAGGGCGATAAATGATAAGGATGTTAAGCTTGAAAGGGCTGGTAACTGTGACAGCATGGAATTCAAAGGAGGCGATAGACAGATGGGTAAGGGGAGAAGAGAGAAAGACCACTTGGGAGAGATGAGGATCCCGGTGCCACCACCCCGCTGACCAGAAGCTCTCGGGTGTGCGAGAACACGTGGGCGGACGAGGAGAGAGCAGTAGGAGTAGCAGTGTTATCTGTGGTGATCCATGTTTCCGTCAGTGCCAAGAAGTCAAGGGACTGGAGGGAGGCATAGGCTGAGATGAACTCTGCCTTGTTGGCCGCAGATCGGCAGTTCCAGAGGCTACCGGAGACCTGGAACTCCACGTGGGTCGTACGCGCTGGGACCACCAGATTAGGGTGGTCGCGGCCACGCGGTGTGGAGCGTTTGTATGGTCTGTGCAGAGAGGAGAGAACAGGGATAGACAGACACATAGTTGACAGGCTACAGAAAAGGCTACGCTAATGCAAGGAGATTGGAATGACAAGTGGACTACACGTCTCGAATGTTCAGAAAGTTAAGCTTACGTAGCAAGAGTCTTATTGACTAAAATGATTAAAATGATACAGTACTGCTAAAGTAGGCTAGCTGGCAGTGGCTGCGTTGTTGACACTACACTAATCAAGTCGTTCCGTTGAGTGTAATAGTTTCTACAGTGCTGCTAATCGGGGCTAGCTGGCTAGCTAGCAGTGTTGTTTACGTTACGTTGCGTTAAAAGAACGACAATAGCTGGCTAGCTAACCTAGGAAATCGCTCTAGACTACACAATTATCTTTGAAACAAAGACGGCTATGTAGCTAGCTACGATCAAACAAATCAAACCGTTGTACTGTAATGAAATGAAATGAAAATGTGATACTAACTGTGGAGCGAGAGCGGAATGCGACGGGTTGTTGTTGGCTAGCTGTTAGCTGTTAGCTGTTGGCTAGCTAGCAGAGTCTCCTACGTTAAGGACGACAAATAGCTGGCTAGCGAACCTCAGTGAATTAAGATAATCACTCCAAGGCTACACACACTAAACTACACAATTATCTTGGAAACAAAGACAGCTATGTAGCTAGCTAACACTAGACTAATCAAGTCGTACAGTTGAGTGAATAGCACTACAGTGATGCTAATCTGTGTGCGTTAGCTAGCGCTTGCTAGCTCCTGGGCGAATAGCAGTGAAGGCTACGTTAGGGCGACGAAATACGATAATTATGCAATTATCTCTGATACAAGGACGGCTATGTAGCTAGCTAAGAATAATTGCTAAGATTAGACAAATCAACCGTTGTACTATAATGAAATGTAATGAAAAAGTTATACAACCTGCAGAGCGAAGTGCGAATGCGACCGCTCGCTCAACCCGGCCCAGTTGCCTAGTCAACGCCATTTTACCTGCTGTTTGTTGTGCTAGCTGATTAGCCTCGCCTACTGTTTTTAGCTAGCTTTCCCAATTCAACACCTGTGATTACTGTATGCCTCGCTGTATGTCTCTCCCAAATGTCAATATGCCTTGTATACTGTTGTTCAGGTTAGTTATCATTGTTTTAGTTCACAATGGAGCCCCTAGATCCACTCTGCATACCCCTGTTACCTCCTTTGTCCCACCCCCCCCACACATGCGGTGACCTCACCCATTACAACCAGCATGTCCAGAGATACAACCTCTCTCATCATCACCCAGTGCCTGGGCTTACCTCCGCTGTACCCGCACCCCACCATACCCCTGTCTGCGCATTATGCCCTGAATATATTCTACCATGCCCAGAAACCTGCTCCTCTTATCCTCTGCCCCCAACGCTCTAGGCGACCAGTTTTGATAGCCTTTAGCCGCACCCTCATACTACTCCTTCTCTGTTCCGCGGGTGATGTGGAGGTAAACCCAGGCCCTGCATGTCCCCAGGTACCCTCATTTGTTGACTTCTGTGATCGAAAAAGTCTTGGTTTTATGCATGTCAACATCAGAAGCCTCCTCCCTAAGTTTGTTTTACTCACTGCTTTAGCACACTCTGCTAACCCTGATGTCCTTGCCGTGTCTGAATCCTGGCTCAGGAAGGCCACCAAAAATTCAGAGATTTCCATACCCAACTATAACATCTTCCGTCAAGATAGAACTGCCAAAGGGGGCGGAGTCGCAGTCTACTGCAGAGATAGCCTGCAAAGTAATGTCATACTTTCCAGGTCCATACCCAAACAGTTTGAACTACTAATTTTGAAAATTACTCTCTCCAGAAACAAGTCTCTCACTGTTGCCGCCTGCTACCGACCCCCGTCAGCTCCCAGCTGTGCCCTGGACACCATTTGTGAATTGATCGCCCCCATCTAGCTTCAGAGTTTGTTCTGTTAGGTGACCTAAACTGGGATATGCTTAACACCCCGGCAGTCCTACAATCTAAGCTAGATGCCCTCAATCTCACGCAAATCATCAAGGAACCCACCAGGTACAACCCTAACTCTGTAAACAAGGGCACCCTCATAGACGTCATCCTGACCAACTGGCCCTCCAAATATACCTCCGCTGTCTTCAACCAGGATCTCAGCGATCACTGCCTCATCGCCTGTATCCGCCACGGAGCCGCAGTCAAACGACCACCCCTCATCACTGTCAAACGCTCCCTAAAACACTTCTGTGAGCAGGCCTTTCTAATCGACCTGGCCCGTGTATCCTGGAAGGACATTGACCTCATCCCGTCAGTTGAGGATGCCTGGTCATTCTTTAAAAGTAACTTCCTCACCATTTTGGATAAGCATGCTCCGTTCAAAAAATGCAGAACCAAGAACAGATACAGCCCTTGGTTCACTCCAGACCTGACTGCCCTCGACCAGCACAAAAACATCCTGTGGCGGACTGCAATAGCATCGAATAGCCCCGTGATATGCAACTGTTCAGGGAAGTCAGGAACCAATACACGCAGTCAGTCAGGAAAAGCGAAGGCCAGCTTCTTCAGGCAGAAGTTTGCATCCTGTAGCTCCAACTCCAAAAAGTTATGGGACACTGTGAAGTCCATGGAGAACAAGAGCACCTCCTCTCAGCTGCCCACTGCACTGAGGCTAGAAACACGGTCTCCACCGATAAATCCATGATTATCGAAAACTTCAATAAGCACTTCTCAACGGCTGGCCATGCCTTCCGCCTGGCTACTCCAACCTCGGCCAACAGCTCCGCCCCCCGTAGTTCCTCACCCAAGCCTCTCCAGGTTCTCCTTTGCCCAAATCCAGATAGCAGATGTTCTGAAAGAGCTGCAAAACCTGGACCCGTACAAATCAGCTGGGCTTGACAATCTGGACCCGCTATTTCTGAAACTATCTGCCGCCATTGTCGCAACCCCTATTACCAGCCTGTTCAACCTCTCTTTCATATCGTCTGAGATCCCCAAGGATTGGAAAGCTGCCGCAGTCATCCCCTCTTCAAAGGGAGACACCCTGGACCCAAACTGCTATAGACCTATATCCATCCTGCCCTGCCTATCTAAGGTCTTGAAAGCCAAGTCAACAAACAGGTCACTGACCATCTCGAATCCCACCGTACCTTCTCCGCTGTGCAATCTGGTTTCCGAGCGGTCACGGGTGCACCTCAGCCACACTCAAGGTACTAAATGATATCATAACCGCCATCGATAAAAGACAGTACTGTGCAGCCGTCTTCATCGACCTCGCCAAGGCTTTC
Organism: Oncorhynchus keta; assembly: GCF_023373465.1. Classification (NCBI taxonomy): domain Eukaryota; kingdom Metazoa; phylum Chordata; class Actinopteri; order Salmoniformes; family Salmonidae; genus Oncorhynchus; species Oncorhynchus keta. The sequence goes on along the minus strand of NW_026278692.1, from coordinate 44,886 downwards.
GACTCTGTCAATCACCAAATTCTTATCGGCAGACTCAACAGCCTCGGTTTTTCGGATGACTGCCTTGCCTGGTTCACCAATTACTTTGCAGACAGAGTTCAGTGTGTCAAATCAGAGGGCATGCTGTCCGGTCCTCTGGCAGTCTCTATGGGGGTGCCACAGGGTTCAATTCTCGGGCCGACTCTTTTCTCTGTATATCAATGATGTTGCTCTTGCTGCGGGCGATTCCCTGATCCACCTCTACGCAGACGACACCATTCTATATACTTTCGGCCCGTCATTGGACACTGTGCTATCAAACCTCCAAACGAGCTTCAATGCCATACAGCACTCCTTCCGTGGCCTCCAACTGCTCTTAAACGCGAGTAAAACCAAATGCATGCTTTTCAACCGATCGCTGCCTGCACCCGCATGCCCGACTAGCATCACCACCCTGGATGGTTCCAACCTAAGTACCTAGGTGTCTGGCTAGACTGCAAACTCTCCTTCCAGACTCACATCAAACATCTCCAATCAAAAAAAATCAAATCCAGAGTCGGCTTTCTATTCCGCAACAAAGCCTCCTTCACTCACGCTGCCAAGCTTACCTAGTAAAACTGACTATCCTACCGATCCTCGACTTCGGCGATGTCATCTACAAAATGGCTTCCAACACTCTACTCAGCAAACTGGATGCAGTCTATCACAGTGCCATCCGTTTTGTCACTAAAGCACCTTATACCACCCACCACTGCGACTTGTATGCTCTAGTCGGCTGGCCCTCACTACATATTCGTCGCCAGACCCACTGGCTCAGGTCATCTACAAGTCCATGCTAGGTAAAGCTCCGCCTTATCTCAGTTCACTGGTCACGATGGCAACACCCATCCGTAGCACGCGCTCCAGCAGGTGTATCTCACTGATCATCCCTAAAGCCAACACCTCATTTGGCCGCCTTTCGTCCCAGTACTCTGCTGCCTGTGACTGGAACGAATTGCAAAAATCGCTGAAGTTGGAGACTTTTATCTCCCTCACCAACTTCAAACATCAGCTATCCGAGCAGCTAACCGATCGCTGCAGCTGTACATAGTCTATAGGTAAATAGCTCACCCTTTTTCACCTACCTCATTCCCATACTGTTTTTATACTGTTTTTATTTATTTACTTTTCTGCTCTTTGCACACCAATATCTCTACCTGTACATGCCCATCTGATCATTTATCACTCCAGTGTTAATCTGCAAAATTGTATTATTCGCCTACCTCCTCATGCCTTTTGCACACATTGTATATAGACTGCCCATTTTTTTTTCTACTGTGTTATTGACTTGCTAATTGTTTTACTCCATGTGTAACTCTGTGTTGTCTGTTCACACTGCTATGCTTTATCTTGGCCAGGTCGCAGTTGCAAATGAGAACTTGTTCTCAACTAGCCTACCTGGTTAAATAAAGGTGAAATAAAAAATAAAAAAATAAAATAAAAATAACCTAATGTAATGTAACTGAATGTAATGTAAATTAATGTCATGTAACCTAATGTAATGTAAATTAATGTAACCTAATGTAATGTAACTGAATGTAATTTAAATTAATGTAATGTAACCTAATGTAATGTAAATTAATGTAACCTAATGTAATGTAAATTAATGTAACCTAATGTAATGTAACTGAATGTAATATAAATTAATGTAATGTACCCGAGTTGGCATTGCAGTTCAGACGTCTTTTGTCCTCGTCTTGTCGTGTCCTGTATATATATATATTTACAACTTTTTTTTCACATACATTTTATTTTTATTTTCCATCAACTCATCTTCAAAACATTCTCCTGCAACCCGCCTCACCAATTTATATTTATAAATAAGTATTATTTACCTCAAATCTGCAATCCTCCAAGAAGCTAGCCAGAAACTAACCAGAAGCTAGCCAGGAGCTAGCTAGAAACTAATCAGAAGCTAGTTCAGAAGCTAGTTAGCTTATTTACTGGCAAATCGTTGGTATTCAGCTAACCACGGTTTGTGGTCATCAGCTATCCTTTAGCTCGAAAATCTATCGCCAGTTTTGTACGGGCGCTGCTCGGAACGGAACATACCGGACCAATTTTTCTCTCCATGTCCTTGGATTTCGGCTGCTCTCTGGACATTCATTCCCGGATCTCACAGCTGGCTGGCTGCTGTCCGTGTGTCTGTCTGCTCTCTGTCTGCTCTCGTCGATGCTTGCTCGGAGCTGGCCAGCTCCGTCAGTCGCTCCTGAGCTCCGTCAATCACTCCTGGGCTGCAGTCACCTATCCGGACCGTTTTACCGCCTCGTGGAGCCCCACCGTGCCTTCACAACTGGACTGCCGGCGTTATCTACCCGAAGGAGATCCGGCTGGCTCCTCCGTCAAGCGACGTTACCTGAACGCCCATCTGCGGCCTGCTAACCGTTAGCTGTCTTACCGGCTGCTCTCAGAATAGACAATCGGACAATTTATTTATTTTTATTATTATTATGTTTCTTCTTGGGCCTCTATAACTATATCTATTGTTTTTATTTTATTTTTTGTTGTTGTGTGATTTGGACTAATCCCCTCTACCACACGGAACCCCACTAATCTACTGACGGAACGCAAGAGGTGGCTAACAACAGACCTCCATCCTATGCTAGCTTGCTACCGATGTCCTGGCTAGCTGTCTAAATCGCCGTGACCCCCAAACCAACCACTCCACTCACTGGACTCTTTTGATCACTCGACTAAGGATGCCTCTCCTTAATGTCAATATGTCTTGTCCATTGCTGTTCTGGTTAGTGTTTATTGGCTTATTTCACTGTAGAGCCTCTAGTCCTGCTCACTATACCTTATCCAATGTATTAGCTCCACCACCCGCACATGCAATGACATCTCCTGGTTTCAATGATGTTTCTAGAGACAATATCTCTCTCTTCATCACTCAATACCTAGGTTTACCTCCACTGTATTCACATCCTACCATACCTTTGTCTGTACATTATACCTTGATGCTATTTTATCGCCCCCAGAAACCTCCTTTTACTCTCTGTTCCAGACGTTCTAGACGACCAATTCTTATTGCTTTTAACCGTACCCTTATTCTTCTCCTCCTATGTTCCTCTGGCGATGTAGAGGTGAATCCAGGCCCTGCAGTGCCTAGCTCCACTCCTATTCCCCAGGCGCTCTCTTTTGATGACTTCTGTAACCGTAATAGCCTTGGTTTCATGCATGTTAACATTAGAAGCCTCCTCCTAAGTTTGTTCTATTCACTGCTTTAGCACACTCTGCCAACCCGGATGTTCTAGCTGTGTCTGAATCCTGGCTTAGGAAGACCATTTTCATTCCAAATTACAACATTTTCAGACAAGATAGAACTGCCAAAGGGGCAGTGTTGCAATCTACTGCAAAGATAGCCCGCAGAGTTCTGTCCTACTATCCAGGTCTGTACCCAAACAATTTGAACTTCTACTTTTAAAAATCCACCTCTCTAAAAACAAGCCTCTCACCGTTGCCGCCTGCTATAGACCACCCTCTGCCCCCAGCTGTGCTCTGGACACCATATGTGAACTGATTGCCCCCCATCTATCTTCAGAGCTCGTGCTGCTAGGCGACCTAAACTGGAACATGCTTAACACCCCAGCCATCCTACAATCTAAACTTGATGCCCTCAATCTCACTCAAATTATCAATGAACCTACCAGGTACCCTCCCAAAGCCTTAAACACGGGCACCCTCATAGATATCATCCTAACCAACTTCCCCTCTAAATACACCTCTGCTGTCTTCAACCAAGATCTCAGCGATCACTGCCTCATTGCCTGCATCCGTAATGGGTCAGCGGTCAAACGACCTCCACTCATCACTGTAAACCGCTCCCTGAAACATTTCAGCGAGCAGGCCTTTCTAATCGACCTGGCCGGGGTATCCTGGAAGGATATTGATCTCATCCCGTCAGTAGAGGATGCCTGGATATTTTTTTAAATGCCTTCCTAACCATCGTAAATAAACATGCCCCATTCAAGAAATTTAGAACCAGGAACAGATATAGCCCTTGGTTCTCCCCAGACCTGACTGCCCTTAACCAACACAAAAACATCCTATGGCGATCTGCATTAGCATTGAACAGCCCCCGTGATATGCAGCTGTTCAGGGAAGCTAGAAACCATTATACACAGGCAGTTAGAAAAGCCAAGGCTAGCTTTTTCAAGCAGAAATTTGCTTCCTGCAACACTAACTCAAAAAAGTTATGGGACACTGTAAAGTCCATGGAGAATAAGAACACCTCCTCCCAGCTGCCCACTGCACTGAAGATAGGAAACACTGTCACCACTGATAAATCCACCATAATTGAGAATTTCAATAAGCATTTTTCTACGGCTGGCCATGCTTTCCACCTGGCTACTCCTACCCCGGTCAACAGCACTGCACCCCCAACAGCAACTTTCCCAAGCCTTCCCCATTTCTCCTTCTCCCAAATCCATTCAGCTGATGTTCTGAAAGAGCTGAAAAATCTGGACCCCTACAAATCAGCCGGGCTAGACAATCTGGACCCTTTCTTTCTAAAATTATCTGCCGAAATTGTTGCCACCCCTATTACTAGCCTGTTCAACCTCTCTTTTTGTCGTCTGAGATTCCCAAAGATTGGAAAGCAGCTGCGGTCATCCCCCTCTTCAAAGGGGGACACTCTTGACCCAAACTGCTACAGACCTATATCTATCCTACCATGCCTTTCTAAGGTCTTCGAAAGCCAAGTCAACAAACAGATTACCGACCATTTTGAATCTCACCATACCTTCTCTGCTATGCAATCTGGTTTCAGAGCTGGTCATGGGTGCACCTCAGCCACGCTCAAGGTCCTAAACGATATCTTAACCGCCATCGATAAGAAACATTACAGTGCAGCCGTATTCATTGATCTGGCCAAGGCTTTTGACTCTGTCAACCACCACATCCTCATCGGCAGACTCGACAGCCTTGGTTTCTCAAATGATTGCCTCGCCTGGTTCACCAACTACTTCTCTGATAGAGTTCAGTGTGTCAAATCGGAGGGTCTGCTGTCCGGACCTCTGGCAGTCTCTATGGGGGTGCCACAGGGTTCAATTCTTGGACCGACTCTCTTCTCTGTATACATCAATGAGGTCGCTCTTGCTGCTGGTGAGTCCCTGATCCACCTCTACGCAGACGACACCATTCTGTATACTTCCGGCCCTTCTTTGGACACTGTGTTAACAACCCTCCAGGCAAGCTTCAATGCCATACAACTCTCCTTCCGTGGCCTCCAATTGCTCTTAAATACAAGTAAAACTAAATGCATGCTCTTCAACCGATCGCTACCTGCACCTACCCGCCTGTCCAACATCACTACCCTGGACGGCTCTGACTTAGAATACGTGGACAACTACAAATACTTAGGTGTCTGGTTAGACTGTAAACTCTCCTTCCAGACCCATATCAAACATCTCCAATCCAAAGTTAATTCTAGAATTGGCTTCCTATTTCGCAACAAAGCATCCTTCACTCATGCTGACAAACATACCCTTGTAAAACTGACCATCCTACCAATCCTCGACTTTGGCGATGTCATTTACAAAATAGCCTCCAATACCCTACTCAACAAATTGGATGCAGTCTATCACAGTGCAATCCGTTTTGTCACCAAAGCCCCATATACTACCCACCATTGCGACCTGTACGCTCTCGTTGGCTGGCCCTCGCTTCATACTCGTCGCCAAACCCACTGGCTCCATGTCATCTACAAGACCCTGCTAGGTAAAGTCCCCCTTATCTCAGCTCGTTGGTCACCATAGCATCTCCCACCTGTAGCACACGCTCCAGCAGGTATATCTCTCTAGTCACCCCCAAAACCAATTCTTTCTTTGGCCGCCTCTCCTTCCAGTTCTCTGCTGCCAATGACTGGAACGAACTACAAAAATCTCTGAAACTGGAAACACTTATCTCCCTCACTAGCTTTAAGCACCAGCTGTCAGAGCAGCTCACAGATTACTGCACCTGTACATAGCCCACCTATAATTTAGCCCAAACAACTACCTCTTTCCCAACTGTGTTTATTTTTATTTATTTATTAATTTATTTATTTTGCTCCTTTGCACCCCATTATTTTTATTTCTACTTTGCACATTCTTCCATTGCAAAACTACCATTCCAGTGTTTTACTTGCTATATTGTATTTACTTTGCCACCATGGCCTTTTTTGCCTTTACCCCCTTCTCACCTAATTTGCTCACATTGTATATTGACTTGTTTATACTGTATTATTGACTGTATGTTTGTTTTCCTCCATGTGTAACTCTGTGTCGTTGTATCTGTCGAACTGCTTTGCTTTATCTTGGCCAGGTCGCAATTGTAAATGAGAACTTGTTCTCAACTTGCCTACCTGGTTAAATAAAGGTGAAATAAAAAAATAAAAAATAATGTAACCTAATGTAATGTAAATTAATGTAATGTACATTAATGTAATGTAACCTAATGTAATGTAAATTAATGTAATGTAAATTAATGTAATGTAACCTAATGTAATGTAAATTAATGTAATGTAAATTAATGTAATGTAAATTAATGTAATGTAACCTAATGTAATGTAAATTAATGTAATGTAAATTAATGTAATGTAACCTAATGTAATGTAAATTAATGTAATGTAAATTAATGTAATGTAACCTAATGTAATGTAATGTAACCTAATGTAATGTAATGTAACTTAATGTAATGTAACCTAATGTAATGTAAATTAATGTAATGTAACTTAATGTAATGTAAATTAATTACATTTACATTTACGTCATTTAGCAGACGCTCTTATCCAGAGCGACTTACAAATTGGTGCATTCACCTTATGACATCCAGTGGAACAGCCACTTTACAATAGTGCATCTAAATCTTTTAGGGGGGGGGTGAGAAGGATTACTTATCCTATCCTAGGTGAATGTAATGTAAATTAATGTAACCTAATGTAATGTAACTGAATGTAATGTAAATTAATGTAACCTAATGTAATGTAATGTAAATTAATGTAATGTAACCTAATGTAATGTAAATTAATGTAACCTAATGTAATGTAACTGAATGTAATGTAAATTAATGTAATCAGTCAAAACATGTCAATAATTTTGGGGATTATATATATTTTTTATTTAACCTTTATTTAATCTAGGCACGTCAAAGACGGCCTACCCCCGGCCAAACCCCGGACGACGCTGTGCCAATTGTGCGCCGCCCTGTGGGACTCCCAATCACGTCCAGTAGTGACACGACATGGAATCGAACCAGGGTGTCCGTAGGTGACGCCTCTAGCACTGAGATGTAGTGCCTTAGACCGCTGCGCCGCTCGGCAGCCCGTTTCCTGTTCCTGTTGTTGGTAAATGTCGAATGCCGTGCAAACTTCTAAATAAAAGAGAGCCGCACGCTCTCGGAGCAAAACAACATTTTTTACCGATGTTTTTGACAGCCAAGCTGTCTTCATCAGGGTATAATCACAAACACTGCGGGATGACTCGTTTGTAGAGTGTCAAAAGACACACAGGTGTCTGTAATCATGGCCAAGTGGCCGAATATCATTGGTTAATTCTCAGATATTAAAATGGCATACAAAGAACAGCATACAAACAACAAATGGATAGCATACAGGTCATTGATTCGTTTTAGACTACACAAGCTTACAAACAATTACAATGGCAAAGTCACAATAATCACAAGAATGGCTTCAGATCAAAGTCTACGTTGAGACCGAAGGGAGCAAGGGTCTTTAAATTAAAGATCCGGGCAGCCTCTCGTTTTAACAATAAATTATCAAGGTCACCCGTCTCCTACAGAGGGTGACATGTTCGATGCCAATATAACGCAGAGACTAAATCGAGTGGCCTGCCTCCAAGAAGTGGGCCGCAACTGGATAAGTAAAGTTTTTACACCTAATGTTGCTACGATGCTCTGAGATAAGTACTTTTAATTCACACTTTGTTTTACCTACATCATTTTTACCACAAGGACAAGTTATAAGATAAATACCTGCCTTAGTGGAGCACGTAATAACACCTTTTATTGGGATCGATTTCCCTGTTTGTGGGTGTTTGAAGGATCTACATTTATTTAAGTGCCATTGCATTGAGCACAGCCATTACACTTCCATCCAGTAGGGGTGCAAATAGACGTTGTTCAGGAATATCTTGGGGTGGTAAATCAGAGTTTACCAATTGGTCTCTGAGATTTCTGCCCCGAGAATACGACCAAGGGAAGGTCCGAAAACACTTTAACGAGACGATCGGATTTTAGGATGTTCCAATGTTTGTGAACAATTCCCTTAATTTGTTCAGAACGATTTGAATAGCGAGTAGTTAGAACACAAGAATGCGTCTTTTTGCGAGACTGACCTTGAAAAAGGTCATGTCTCGTTTTTGTTTTGAATTTTCTCAATGGCAATATTAATCTGATCAGCCCCTCTCCTTGAACTTTCTTTGATTCTCGGCCAAACGAGTCATTCCTTAGTGTTTGTGATTATACGCTGATGAAGACAGCTTGGCTGTCGAAATGTTGGTAATAAAAATGTTGCATCTGCTACTGCTTTACACTGTCCTAACTCTGCTACTGCTTTACACTGTCCTAACTCGGGAAGCCGAGCGGAAATGGAGGAAAACTCGCCTCCCTTCGGACCTGGCATCCTTTCACTCCCTCCTCTCTACATTTTCCTCCTCTGTCTCTGCTGCTAAAGCCACTTTCTACCACTCTAAATTCCAAGCATCTGCCTCTAACCCTAGGAAGCTCTTTGCCACCTTCTCCTCCCTCCTGAATCCCCCTCCTCCCTCTCTGCAGATGACTTCGTCAACCATTTTGAAAAGAAGGTCGACGACATCCGATCCTCGTTTGCTAAGTCAAACGACACCGCTGGTTCTGCTCACACTGCCCTACCCTGTGCTCTGACCTCTTTCTCCCCTCTCTCTCCAGATGAAATCTCGCGTCTTGTGACGGCCGGCCGCCCAACAACCTGCCCGCTTGACCCTATCCCCTCCTCTCTTCTCCAGACCATTTCCGGAGACCTTCTCCCTTACCTCATCTCGCTCATCAACTCATCCCTGACCGCTGGCTACGTCCCTTCCGTCTTCAAGAGAGCGAGAGTTGCACCCCTTCTGAAAAAACCTACACTCGATCCCTCCGATGTCAACAACTACAGACCAGTATCCCTTCTTTCTTTTCTCTCCAAAACTCTTGAACGTGCCGTCCTCGGCCAGCTCTCCCACTATCTCTCTCAGAATGACCTTCTTGATCCAAATCAGTCAGGTTTCAAGACTAGTCATTCAACTGAGACTGCTCTTCTCTGTATCACAGAGGCGCTCCGCACCGCTAAAGCTAACTCTCTCTCCTCTGCTCTCATCCTTCTAGACCTATCGGCTGCCTTCGATACTGTGAACCATCAGATCCTCCTCTCCACCCTCTCCGAGTTGGGCATCTCCGGCGCGGCCCACGCTTGGATTGCGTCCTACCTGACAGGTCGCTCCTACCAGGTGGCGTGGCGAGAATCTGTCTCCTCACCACGCGCTCTCACCACTGGTGTCCCCAGGGCTCTGTTCTAGGCCCTCTCCTATTCTCGCTATACACCAAGTCACTTGGCTCTGTCATAACCTCACATGGTCTCTCCTATCATTGCTATGCAGACGACACACAATTAATCTTCTCCTTTCCCCCTTCTGATGACCAGGTGGCGAATCGCATCTCTGCATGTCTGGCAGACATATCAGTGTGGATGACGGATCACCACCTCAAGCTGAACCTCGGCAAGACGGAGCTGCTCTTCCTCCCGGGGAAGGACTGCCCGTTCCATGATCTCGCCATCACGGTTGACAACTCCATTGTGTCCTCCTCCCAGAGCGCTAAGAACCTTGGCGTGATCCTGGACAACACACTGTCGTTCTCAACTAACATCAAGGCGGTGGCCCGTTCCTGTAGGTTCATGCTCTACAACATCCGCAGAGTACGACCCTGCCTCACACAGGAAGCGGCGCAGGTCCTAATCCAGGCACTTGTCATCTCCCGTCTGGATTACTGCAACTCGCTGTTGGCTGGGCTCCCTGCCTGTGCCATTAAACCCCTATAACTCATCCAGAACTTCGCAGCCCGTCCGGTGTTCAACCTTCCCAAGTTCTCTCACGTCACCCCGCTCCTCCGCTCTCTCCACTGGCTTCCAGTTGAAGCTCGCATCCGCTACAAGACCATGGTGCTTGCCTACGGAGCTGTGAGGGGAACGGCACCTCAGTACCTCCAGGCTCTGATCAGGCCCTACACCCAAACAAGGGCACTGCGTTCATCCACCTCTGGCCTGCTCGCCTCCCTACCACTGAGGAAGTACAGTTCCCGCTCAGCCCAGTCAAAACTGTTCGCTGCTCTGGCCCCCAATGGTGGAACAAACTCCCTCACGACGCCAGGACAGCGGAGTCAATCACCACCTTCCGGAGACACCTGAAACCCCACCTCTTTAAGGAATACCTAGGATAGGATAAAGCAATCCTTCTCACCCCCCTTAAAAGATTTAGATGCACTATTGTAAAGTGGCTGTTCCACTCGATGTCATAAGGTGAATGCACCAATTTGTAAGTCGCTCTGGATAAGAGCGTCTGCTAAATGACTTAAATGTAAATGTAAATGTACAGCTTTACACTGTCCTAACTCTGCTACTGCTTTACACTGTCCTAACTCTGCTACTGCTTTACACTGTCCTAACTCTGCTACTGCTTTACACTGTCCTAACTCTGCTACTGCTTTACACTGTCCTAACTCTGCTAACTCTGCTTTTTACACTGTCCTAACTCTGCTTTACACTGTCCTAACTCTGCTTTACACTGTCCTAACTCTGCTTTACACTGTCCTAACTCTGCACTTCCTACACTGTCCTAACTCTGCTTTACACTGTCCTAACTCTGCAACATTTACACTGTCAATAATTTGTGTAAGAGTGGTGATATCTAACTCTGCTTTACACTGTCCTAACTCTGCTTAACACTGTCCTAACTCTGCACTGTCCTAACACTGTCCTAACTCTTAGGCCGCCCCATCCCGCATGCGGGATCGTGACAAGCTCATTACCATAATGCAACATTAGCGATTTCTAAAAATAGCAAATGAAATGAAATAAATATGCCTGCCCTCAAGCTTATCCTTTTCTTAACAATCCTGTCGTCTCAGATTTTCAAAATATGCTTTAGAACCAGAGAAAATCAATAATTTGTGTAAGAGTGGTGATATCTAGCTTAGCATTTAGCGTTAGCATTTAGCACGCAACATTCACAAAAACCAGCAAAGGGATCAAATAAAATAATTTACCTTTGAAGAACTTCAGATGTTTCAATGAGGAGACTCTCAGTTACATAGCAGATGTCCAGTTTTTCCTGAAAGATGCTTGTGTAGGACACAACGTTCCGTTTGTTACTATGCATTTGGCTACCGAAACTAACCGAAAATTCAGTCACCTAAACGTTTTTTTCGAACTCCATAATATCGACTGAAACATGGAAAACGTTGTTTGAATCAATCCTCAAGGTGTTTTGTCATATATCTCTTCATTGAAATGCCGTCCCTGGACGTGCATTCTTCTCTGATTCGGATGGAAAAATACTGGTACCTGACTTTTTGCACCAATTTCCACGCAGACACCGTGCGGGACACTTGTAATTGTAGGCTCTTATGGTCAATCTTCCAATGATATGCCTACAAATACGTCACAATGCTGCAGACACCTGGGGGAAACGATAGGAAGTGTCCGTTCATTCCTGTCGCATTCACAGCCATATAAGGCGATCATGGAAAACGTGCCTCAGAAATCCTGTTGATTTCCTGGTCACTCAAACATCTTGGTTTTGCCTGTAGATTTTGTTCTATGGCACTCACAGTGATAATCGTTGCAGTTCTGGAAACGTCAGAGTGTCTTCTTTCCAAAACTATCAATTCCAAGCATAGTCGAGCATCTTTTCGTGACAAAATATTGCGCTTAAACGGGCACGTCTTTTATCCAAAAATGAAATACTGCCCCTATAGGACTAACAGGTTTTAACACTGTCCTAACTCTGCTTAACACTGTCTAACTCTGCTTAACACTGTCCTAACTCTGCTTAACACTGTCCTAACTCTGCTTAACACTGTCCTAACTCTGATTTACACTGTCCTAACTCTGATTTACACTGTCCTAACTCTGCTTAACACTGTCCTAACTCTGACTTACACTGTCCTAACTCTGACTGTCCTAACTCTGCTTAACACTGTCCTAACTCTGCTTAACACTGTCCTAACTCTGATTTACACTGTCCTAACTCTGATTTACACTGTCCTAACTCTACTTTACACTGTCCTAACTCTGATTTACACTGTCCTAACTCTACTTTACACTGTCCTAACTCTACTTTACACTGTCCTAACCTAACTCTACTTTACACTGTAACTCTGATTTACACTGTCCTAACTCTGTACTAACTCTGATTTACACTGTCCTAACTCTGCTACTACTTTACACTGTCCTAACTCTGCTTAACACTGTCCTAACTCTGCTTAACACTGTCCTAACTCTGCTTTACACTGTCCTAACTCTGCTTTACACTGTCCTAATGTGAACAGCTCACCCTGCAATAACATAAAAACATGAGTGTCATGGCTGTCTTCTGTTGAAGGAGGGCGGACCAAAACGCAGCGTAGTTATTTTGATACATCTTTAATAAAGATGAAAATAGAACAATATACAAAAACAAGAAACGTGAAAAATGAAAACAGCCCTATCTGGTGTAACAAACACAAAGACAGGAACAATCACCCACAAACCCCAACACCAAACAGGCTACCTAAATATGGTTCCCAATCAGAGACAATGACTAACACCTGCCTCTGATTGAGAACCAAATCAGGCCCAAACACACAACCCCCAAGGTGCGGACTCCGGCCGCAAAACCTGAACCTATTGGGGAGGGTCTGGGTGGGCATCTGTCCGCGGTGGAGGCTCTGGTGCTGGACGTGGCCCCCACTTCACCAAAGTCTTAGTCCGCCGCATTGTCCGCTTCCGTGGCCTCCTAACCACGACGACCCTTCTAAATGAACCCACTGGACTGAGGGGCAGCTCGGGACAGACTGACGACTCTGGCAGATCCTGGCTGACTGGCGGCTCTGGCGGATCCTGGCCTACTGGCGGCACTGGCGGCTCAGGGCAGATGGGAGACTCTGATGGCGTTGGGCAGACGGGTAGCTCAGGCGGCGCTGGATGAATTGGGTGAATTTTGGCCCATTCCTCCTGACAGAGCTGGTGTAACTGAGTCAGGTTTGTAGGCCTCCTGACAGAGCTGGTGTAACTGAGTCAGGTTTGTAGGCCTCCTGACAGAGCTGGTGTAACTGAGTCAGGTTTGTAGGCCCCCTGACAGAGCTGGTGTAACTGAGTCAGGTTTGTAGGCCTCCTGACAGAGCTGGTGTAACTGAGTCAGGTTTGTAGGCCCCCTGACAGAGCTGGTGTAACTGAGTCAGGTTTGTAGGCCCCCTGACAGAGCTGGTGTAACTGAGTCAGGTTTGTAGGCCTCCTTGCTCGCACACACTTTTTCAGTTCTGCCTACAACTTTTCTACAGGATTGAGGTCAGGGCTTTGTGATGGCCACTCCAATACCTTGACTTTTGTTGTCCTTAAAGCCATTTTGCAAACTTGGAAGTATGCTTGGGGTCATTGTCCATTTGGAAGACCCATTTGTGACCAAGCTTTAACTTCTTGACTGATGTCTTGAATGTTGCTTCAATATATCCACATAATTTTCCCTTCCTCATGATGCCATTTATTTTGTGACGTGCACCAGTCCCTCCTGCAGTAAAGCACCCCTACAACATGATGCTGCCACCCCAGAGCTTCAGGGTTGGGATGGTGTTCTTCGGCTTGCAAGCCTCCCCCTTTTCCCTCCAAACATAACGATGGTCATTATGGCCAAACAGTTCTATTTTTGTTTCATCAGACCAGAGGACATTTCTCCAAAAAGTACGATCTTTGTCTCCATGTGCAGTTGCAAACCGTAGTCTGGCTTTTTATGGCGGTATTGGAGCGGTGTCTTCCCCCTTGCTGAGAGGCCTTTCAGGTTATGTCGATATAGGACTCGTTTTACTGTGGATATAGATACTTTTGTACCGGTTTCCTCAAGAATCTGCACAAGGTCCTTTGCTGTTTTTCTGGGATTGATTTGCATTTTTCGCACCAAAGTACGTTGATCTCTAGGAGACAGAACACGTCTCCTTCCTGAGCGGTATGATGGCTGCATGGTCCCATGGTGTTTATACTTGCGTACTATTGTTTGTACAGATGAATGTGGTACCTTCAGGCATTTGGAAATTGCTCCCAAGGATATAAAATTCATAACAAATCCTACAATGTGATTTTCTGGATTTTTTTTCTCATTTTGTCTGTCATAGTTGAAGTGTACCTATGATGAAAATTACAGGCCTCTCTCATCTTTTTAAGTGGGAGAACTTACACAATTGGTGGCTGACTAAATACTTTTTTGCCCCACTGTATTGGAGTGCCAACAAAAGAAGCTCGTCAAAGGTAAGGCATGTTTTATATTTTATTTCTATGTTTTGTGTAGCGCCTGCAGGGTTTAAATATGCTACCCTCTTTGTTTACTGTTGTGCTATCATCAGATAATAGCTTCTTATGCTTTCGCCGAAAAGCCTTTTTAAAATCGGACATGTTGGCTGGATTCAGTGTAGCTTTAATTGAGTATCTTACATGTGTGATTTAATGAAAGTTTGATTTGAACATCTGAACATCTTGGCCATGTTATGTTATAATCTCCACCCGGCACAGCCAGAAGAGGACGGGCCACCCCAGATATGCTCTCTCTAATTCTCTCTTTCTTTCTCTCTCTCGGAGGACCTGAGCCCTAGGACCGTGCCCCAGGACTACCTGACATGATGACTCCTTGCTGTCCCCGGTCCACCTGACTGTGCTGCTGCTCCAGTTTCAACTGTTCTGCCTTGTTATTATTCGACCATGCTGGTCATTTATGAACATTTGAACATCTTGGCCATGTTCTGTTATAATCTCCACCCGGCACAGCCAGAAGAGGACTGGCAACCCCACCTAGCCTGGTTCCTCTCTAGGTTTTCTTCCTAGATTTTGGCCTTTCTAGGGAGTTTTTCCTAGCCACCGTGCTTCTACACCTGCATTGCTTGCTGTTTGGGGTTTTAGGCTGGGTTTCTGTACAGCACTTTGAGATATCAGCTGATGTACGAAGGGCTATATAAATACATTTTATTTGATTTTATTTTATTTTATTTCAATTTATTTGAATTTGCCGCGCTGCATTTCCCTGGTTTTGGCCAAGTGGGACGCAAGCTTCTCCTATAGCATAAGAAGTTAAATATAGTGTATAAGAGGTGAGGCTGGGCCTAATATAGTGTATAAGCGGTCAGGCTGGGCCTAATATAGTGTATAAGAGGTCAGGCTGGGTCTAATATAATGTATTAGAGGTCATACAATAAGTTTTGTAAGGATTCCTATGTTCTTGATGTAAAGAATATTTGTTGGTCTGTGGTGTGTATTCAACCAGACGCTGTTCTGTGATGTAATGAGAAACCATGCTTCTGTGGTGGTCTGCTGGTCTGTGGTAATGAGGAGCAGCAATGAGGAGCAACCAGACACTGCTGGTCTGGTCTGTGGTGTGTAATGAGGAGCAACCAGACGCTGCTGGGTCTGTGGTGTGTAATGAGGAGCAACCAGACGCTGCTGGGTCTGTGGTGTGTAATGAGGAGCAACCAGACTGGTCTGTGGTGTGTAATGAGGAGCTGCTGGTCTGTGGTGTAATGAGGAGCAACCAGAACTGCTGGTCTGTGGTGTGTAATGAGGAGCAACCAGACGCTGCTGGTCTGTGGTGTGTAATGAGGAGCAACCAGACGCTGCTGGTCTGTGGTGTAATGAGGGAGCAACCAGACACTGCTGGTCTGTGGTGTGTAATGCTGCTGGTCTGTGGTGTAATGAGGAGCAACCAGACGCTGCTGGTCTGTTGTGTGTAATGAGAAGCAACCAGACGCTGCTGGTCTGGTGCTGGTCTGTGGTGTAATGAGGAGCAACCAGACGCTGCTGGTCTGTGGTGTGTAATGAGGAGCAACCAGACGCTGCTGGTCTGTGGTGTGTAGGAGCAACCTGAGCTGCTGGTCTGTGGTGTAATGAGGAGCAACCAGACGCTGCTGGTCTGTGGTGTAATGAGGAGCAACCAGACGCTGCTGTCTGTGGTGTAATGAGGAGCAACCAGACGCTGCTGGTCTGTGGTTTGTAATGAGGAGCAGTGGTGGTGTAATGAGGAGCAACCAGACGCTGCTGGTCTGTGGTGTGTAATGAGGAGCAACCAGATGCTGCACTTGACACATTTATGAAAGTGCTTTTTCTAGTTACTTATAAACACCCATTAAGAAAATGACTGTAAAAACGGTTAAATCCCCTTGGATTGATGAGGAATTGAAACATTGTATGGTTGAGAGGCATGAGGCAAAATGAAAAGAAGAAGAAACTACACTATGAAACAGAGATAAATGAAATAAGGAATGATAGTTAAAAGCTTTGGAGCACATTAAATGAAATTCTGTGAAAAAAGGCAAACTCAGCTCCATCATTCATTGAATCAGGCGCAAAACCAACTGATATTGCCAAATATGTTAAGTATTTTTCATTGGCAAGATTAGCAAATTATCTAATTTATGCATGACATGCAAGCAACAAATGCTGACACTACACATCCAAGTATATCTGACCAAATTATGAAAGACAAGCATTGTCATTTTATATTCAGTCAGTGTGGATTGTGGAGTAGTCCAGGTGCGACAAAACTAGGGCCTGTAGGACCTGTTGACCGTGGTGTCAAGAAGGTAGATCATTGCTACTCTAACGTCTGCGATGCAAAAAACCCCTGCCCTCCTTTCGGGAAATCTGACCACGACTCCATTTTGTTGCTCCCAGCCTATAAACAGAAACTAAAACAGGAAACGCACATGCTCAGGTCTGTTCAACACTGGTCCGACCAATCGGATTCCACACTTCAAAATTGCTTCGATCACGTGGACTGGGATATGTTTTGGAAAACAACATTAATGTATACGCTGATTCGGTGAGCGAGTTTATTAGCAAGTGCATCGGTGATGTTTTATCCACTGTGACGATTAAAACCTTCCCTAATCAGAAACCGTGGATTGATGGCAGCATTCACGCAAAACCGAAAGCCCAAACCACTGCTTTTAATCATGACAAGGCAACCGGAAACATGACCGAATACAAACAGTGTAGCTATTCCCTCCGCAAGGCAATCATACAGGCTAAGCGTCAGTATAGAGACAAAGTAGAGTCGCAATTCAACGGCTCAAACACAAGACATATGTGGCAGGGCCTACAGTCAATCACGGATTACAAAAAAAAACCCAGCCCTGTCGCAGACATCGTTGTCTTGCTCCCAGACAAATTAAACAACTTCTTTGCTCGCTTTGAGGACAATACAGTGCCACTGACAAGGCCCGCTACCACTGCCTGTGGGCTTTCCTTCAACGAGAATCATTACACCGCCAGGACACCTACACCACCCGACGTCACAGGAAGGCCAAAAAGATCATCAAGGACAACAACCACCCGAGCCACTGCCTGTTCACCCCGCTATCATCCAGAAGGTGAGGTCAGTACAGGTGCATCAAAGCTGGGACCGAGAGACTGAAAAACAGCTTCTCTTTCAAGGCCATCAGACTGTTAAACAGCCATCACTAACATTGAGTGGCTGCTGCCAACATACTGACTCAAATCTCTAGACACTTTAATAATTAATAATTGGATGTAATAAATGTATCACTAGCCACTTTAAACAATGGCACTTTATATCATGATTACATACCCTACATTACTCATCTCATATGTCTATACTGTACTCTACACCATCTACTGCATCTTGCCTATGCTGCACGACCATCACTCATCCATATATCTTTGTACATATTCTCATTCACCCCTTTACATTTGTGTGTATTAGGTAGTTGTTGGGGAATTGCTAGATATTACTGCACTGTTGGAACTAGAAACACAAGCATTTCGCTACACTCGCATTAACATCTGCTAACCATGGTGTATGTAACCAATAACATTTGATTTGACATACTTCTCCCCAGCTTAGCTACTGTTGTACCTTGGCAGCAGCTAATGGGGATACATAACAAATACAAATATAGGTTCACATCCCACCTGGACACATCCACTGTTCTACAGGTTCACATCCCACCTGGACACATCCACTGTTCTGCAGGTTCACATCCCACCTGGACACATCCACTGTTCTGCAGGTTCACATCCCACCTGGACACATCCACTGGACACATCCACAGGTTCACATCCCACCTGGACACATCCACTGTTCTGCAGGTTCACATCCCACCTGGACACATCCACTGTTCTGCAGGTTCACATCCCACCTGGACACATCCACTGTTCTGCAGGTTCACATCCCACCTGGACACATCCACTGTTCTGCAGGTTCACATCCCACCTGGACACATCCACTGTTCTGCAGGTTCACATCCCACCTGGACACATCCACTGTTCTGCAGGTTCACATCCCACCTGGACACATCCACTGTTCTACAGGTTCACATCCCACCTGGACACATCCACTGTTCTGCAGGTTCACATCCCACCTGGACACATCCACTGTTCTGCAGGTTCACATCCCACCTGGACACATCCACTGTTCTGCAGGTTCACATCCCACCTGGACACATCCACTGTTCTGCAGGTTCACATCCCACCTGGACACATCCACTGTTCTGCAGGTTCACATCCCACCTGGACACATCCACTGTTCTGCAGGTTCACATCCCACCTGGACACATCCACTGTTCTGCAGGTTCACATCCCACCTGGACACATCCACTGTTCTACAGGTTCACATCCCACCTGGACACATCCACTGTTCTGCAGGTTCACATCCCACCTGGACACATCCACTGTTCTGCAGGTTCACATCCCACCTGGACACATCCACTGTTCTGCAGGTTCACATCCCACCTGGACACATCCACTGTTCTGCAGGTTCACATCCCACCTGGACACATCCACTGTTCTGCAGGTTCACATCCCACCTGGACACATACACTGTTCTGCAGGTTCACATCCCACCTGGACACATCCACTGTTCTGCAGGTTCACATCCCACCTGGACACATCCACTGTTCTACAGGTTCACATCCCACCTGGACACATCCACTGTTCTGCAGGTTCACATCCCACCTGGTACATGCTCCAGAGTGCCACAGGGGTCTATGGCACTGCATCTCAGCGCAAGAGGCGTCACTACAGTCCCTGGTACGATTCCAGGCTGTATCACATCCGGCCGTGGTTTGGGAGTCCCATTGGTGCGGCGCACAATTGGCCCAGCGTCTCCCGGGTTTGGGCCGTCCATTGTAGATAAGAATTTGTCCTAGCTGAGTCAGTCGAGTTAAATAAAGGTTACATGCATACACAACGCAATGCAACAAGCCTCCTGCTGTACCTACTTCATCTTCTTGCTCACTTGCATATCTGGCTTTTGGTATTCCAGTCTGTGCCAATGGAAATCTTGGTAATCTCTTTGACAAACAGTGGCACTGCGATACTCCACACACATCACTGTACGAAACTGTTGTGTGTCCAATAGATATCTGCCACCATCAGACTGTGTCTGCTCGGCGATAAAACAGATTATCTCTGTCTGTTTACCGTGCACGTGCCAAGATATTGTTTTGGTTTGTCTGATACACCACCATATTGGCCAGTTTACCAGTTTATCTGTAGGCTGCACTCATCTGATCATGCACATTTGTGTGTGTGTGTATTAGCCCACCCTTCACACTAAATGTAGTAACCTCCCCCCATCACACTAAATGTAGTAACCCCTCCCATTACACTAAATGTAGTAACCCCTCCCATTACACTAAATGTAGAAACCCTCCCATTACACTAAATGTAGTAACCCCTCATTACACTAAATGTAGAAACCCCTCCCATTACACTAAATGTAGTAACCCCTCAAATTACACTAAATGAAGTAACCCCCCCATTACACTAAATGTAGTAACCCCTCCCATTACACTAAATGTAGTAACCCCTCCCATTACACTAAATGTAGAAACCCCTCCCATTACACTAAATGTAGTAACCCCTCCCATTACACTAAATGTAGAAACCCCTCCCATTACACTAAATGTAGTAACCCCTCCCATTACACTAAATGAAGTAACCCCCATTACACTAAATGTAGTAACCCCTCCCATTACACTAAATGTAGTAACCCCCCATCACACTAAATGTAGTAACCTCCCCATCACACTAAATGTAGTAACCCCAATCACACTAAATGTAGTAACCCCTCCCCCATCACACTAAATGTAGTAACCCCCTCCCATTACACTAAATGTAGTAACCCTCCCATTACACTAAATGTAGTAACCCCTCCCCCATTACACTAAATGTAGTAACCCCTCCCATTACACTAAATGATAACCCCCCATTACACTAAATGTAGTAACCCCTCCATTACACTAAATGTAGTAAATCCCCCCATCACACTAAATGTAGTAAATCCCCCCATCACTAAATGTAGTAACCCCAATCACACTAAATGTAGTAACCCCTCCCCCATCACACTAAATGTAGTAACCTCCCATTACACTAAATGTAGTAACCCCTCCCATTACACTAAATGTAGTAACCCCTCCCCCATTACACTAAATGTAGTAACCCCTCCCATTACTGTAAATGATAACCCCCCATCACACTAAATGTAGTAACCCCTCCCATTACACTAAATGTAGTAACCCCTCCCCCATTACACTAAATGTAGAAACCCCTCCCATTACACTAAATGTAGTAACCCCTCCCATTACACTAAATGAAGTAACCCCTCCCATTACACTAAATGTAGTAACCCCTCCCATTACACTAAATGTAGTAAAATCCTCCCATCACATAAATGTAGAAACCCCTCCCATTACACTAAATGTAGTAACCCCTCCCATTACACTAAATGTAGCAACCCCTCCCCCATTACACTAAATGTAGTAACCCACTCCCATTACACTAAATGTAGTAACCCCCCATTACACTAAATGTAGTAACCCCTCCCATTACAATAAATGTAGTAACCCCTCCCATTTACCATCTAAATCATTTCAAGACTAGTCATTCAACTGAGACTGCTCTTCTCTGTATCACGGAGGCGCTCCGCACTGCTAAAGCTAACTCTCTCTGCTAACTCCTCTGCTCTCATCCTTCTAGACCTATCGGCTGCCTTCGATACTGTGAACCATCAGATCCTCCTCTCCACCCTCTCCGAGTTGGGCATCTCCGGCGCGACCCACGCTTGGATTGCGTCCCTACCTGACAGGTCGCTCCTACCAGGTGGCGTGGCGAGAATCTGTCTCCTCACCATGCGCTCACCACTGGTGTCCCCAGGCTCTGTTCTAGGCCCCTCCTATTCTCGCTATACACCAAGTCACTTGGCTCTGTCATAACCTCACATGGTCTCTCCTATCATTGCTATGCAGACCACACACAATTAATCTTCTCCTTTCCCCTTCTGATGACCAGGTGGCGAATCGCATCTCTGCATGTCTGGCAGACATATCAGTGTGGATGACGGATCACCACCTCAAGCTGAACCTCGGCAAGACGGAGCTGCTCTTCCTCCCGGGGAAGGACTGCCCGTTCCATGATCTCGCCATCACGGTTGACAACTCCATTGTGTCCTCCTCCCAGAGCGCTAAGAACCTTGGAGGATCCTGGACAACACCCTGTCGTTTCTCAACTAACATCAAGGCGGTGGCCCGTTCCTGTAGGTTCATGCTCTACAACATCCGCAGAGTACGACCCTGCCTCACACAGGAAGCGGCGCAGGTCCTAATCCAGGCACTTGTTATCTCCCGTCTGGATTACTGCAACTCGCTGTTGGCTGGGCTCCCTGCCTGTGCCATTAAACCCCTACAACTCATCCAGAACGCCGCAGCCCGTCTGGTGTTCAACCTTCCCAAGTTCTCTCACGTCACCCCGCTCCTCCGCTCTCTCCACTGGCTTCCAGTTGAAGCTCGCATCCGCTACAAGACCATGGTGCTTGCCTACGGAGCTGTGAGGGGAACGGCACCTCAGTACCTCCAGGCTCTGATCAGGCCCTACACCCAAACAAGGGCACTGCGTTCATCCACCTCTGGCCTGCTCGCCTCCCTACCACTGAGGAAGTACAGTTCCCGCCTCAGCCCAGTCAAAACTGTTCGCTGCTCTGGCTCCCCAATGGTGGAACACACTCCCTCACGACGCCAGGACAGCGGAGTCAATCACCACCTTCCGGAGACACCTGAAACTCCACCTCTTTAAGGAATACCTAGGATAGGATAAAGTAATCCTTCTCACCCCCCTTAAAATATTTAGATGCACTATTGTAAAGTGGCTGTTCCACTGGATGTCATAAGGTGAATGCACCAATTTGTAAGTCGCTCTGGATAAGAGCGTCTGCTAAATGACTTAAATGTAATGTAAAATGTAAATGTAGTAACCTCCCATTACACTAAATGTAGTAACCCCTCCCATTACACTAAATGTAGTAACTCCTCCCATTACACTAAATGAAGTAACCCCCATTACACTAAATGTAGTAACCCTCCATTACACTAAATGTAGTAACCCCCCATCACACTAAATGTAGTAGTCCCCATCACACTAAATGTAGTAGCCCCCATCACACTAAATGTAGAAGCCCCCCATCACACTAAATGTAGTAGCCCCTCCCCCATCACACTAAATGTAGTAGCCCCCCATCACACTAAATGTAGTAGCCCCCATCACACTAAATGTAGTAGCCCCCCGTCACACTAAATGTAGTAACCTCCCATTACACTAAATGTAGTAACTCCTCCCATTACACTAAATGAAGTAACCCCCATTACACTAAATGTAGTAACCCCTCCCATTACACTAAATGTAGAAACCCCCCATCACACTAGATGTAGTAGTCCCCATCACACTAAATGTAGTAGCCCCCTCATCACACTAAATGTAGTAGCCCCCATCACACTAAATGTAGTAGCCCCTCCCCCATCACACTAAATGTAGTAGCCCCCCCATCACACTAAATGTAGTAGCCCCCCCATCACACTAAATGTAGTAGCCCCCCCATCACACTAAATGTAGTAGCCCCATCACACTAAATGTAGTTGCCCCATCACACTACATGTAGTAGCCCCTCCCCATCACACTAAATGTAGTAGCCCCATCACACTAAATGGGTTGCCCCCATCACACTAAATGTAGTAGCCCCCATCACACTAAATGTAGTAGCCCCCATCACACTAAATGTAGTAGCCCCCATCACACTAAATGTAGTAGCCCCCATCACACTAAATGTAGTAGCCCCCCCACACTAAATGTAGTAGCCCCATCACACTAAATGTAGTAGCCCCTCCCCCATCACACTAAATGTAGTAGCCCCCATCACACTAAATGTAGTAGCCCCCCATCACACTAAATGTAGTAGCCCCCCCACACTAAATGTAGTAGCCCCCCATCACACTAAATGTAGTAGCCCCCCATCACACTAAATGTAGTAGCCCCCATCACACTAAATGTAGTAGCCCCCATCACACTAAATGTAGTAGCCCCTCCCCCATCACACACTAAAATGTAGTAGCCCCCCATCACACTAAATGTAGTAGCCCCCATCACACTAAATGTAGTAGCCCCATCACACTAAATGTAGTTGCCCCCATCACACTAAATGTAGTAGCCCCCCATCACACTAAATGGTAGCCCCCCATCACACTAAATGTAGTAGCCCCCATCACACTAAATGGTAGCCCCCCATCACACTAAATGTAGTAGCCCCATCACACTAAATGTAGTTTGCCCCCATCACACTAAATGTAGTAGCCCCTCATCACACTAAATGTAGTAGCCCCCCATCACACTAAATGTGGTTTACCCCCATCACACTAAATGTAGTAGCCCCATCACACTAAATGTAGTAGCCCTCATCACACTAAATGTAGTTGCTCCCCATCACACTAAATGTAGCAGCCCCCATCACACTAAATGTAGTTGCCCCCCATCACACTAAATGTAGCAGCCCCCCATCACACTAAATGTAGTAGCCCCCCCCTCCCATCACACTAAATGGGCAGCCCCCATTACACTAAATGCAGCAGCCCCCATTACACTAAATGTAGCAGCCCCCATTACACTAAATGTAGCAGCCCCCATTACACTAAAATGGGCAGCCCCCCATTACACTAAATGTAGCAAGCCTCCATCACACTAAATGTAGCAGCCCCCATCACACCAAATGTGGTAGCCCCCTCCCATCACACTAAATGTAGCAGCCCCCCATCACACTAAATGTAGTAGCCCCTCCCATCACACTAAAATGTAAAGTGCCCCATTACACTAAATGTAGCAGCCTCCATTACACTAAATGTAGCAGCTCTATCACACTAAATGGGCAGCTCCCATCACACTAATGGTAGCCCCCCCCCCCCATTACACTAAATGGGGGCCCCCCTCCCATCACACTAAATGTAGTTGCCCCCCATCACACTAAATGTAGCAGCCCCATCACACTAAATGTAGTAGCCCTCCCATCACACTAAATGTAGTAGCTCTCCTCCCATCACACTAAATGTAGAAGCCCCCCTCCCATCACACTAAATGTAGTAGCCCCCCTCCCATCACACTAAATGTAGTAGCCCCTCCCATCACACTAAATGTAGTAGGCTCCCCCCTCCCATCACACAATAAATGTAGTAGCCCCCTCCCATCACACTAAATGTAGTAGCCCCCATCACACTAAATGTAGTAGCCCCCATCACACTAAATGGTACCCCCTCCCATCACACTAAATGCAGTGGCCCCCCTCCCCATCACACTAAATGTAGTAGCCCCCCATCACACTAAATGTAGTAGCCCCCCATCACACTAAATGTAGCCCCCTCCCATCACACTAAATGTAGTAGCCCCCCATCACACTAAATGTAGTAGCCCCCATCACACTAAATGTAGCCCCTCATCACACTAAATGTAGTAGCCCCCCATCACACTAAATGTAGTAGCCCCCATCACACTAAATGGGGTAGCCCCCATCACACTAAATGTAGCCCCCATCACACTAAATGTAGCAGCCCCCTCTCATCACACTAAATGTAGTAGCCCCCATCACACTAAATGTAGCAGCCCCCCATCACACTAAAAATGTAGTAGCCCCATCACACTAAATGTAGTAGCCCCCATCACACTAAATGTAGTAGCCCCATCACACTAAATGTAGTAGCCCCATCACACTAAATGTAGTAGCCCCCATCACACTAAAATGTAGTCCCCTCCCATCACACTAAATGTAGTAGCCCCCATCACACTAAATGTAGTAGCCCCCATCACACTAAATGTAGTAGCCCCATCACACTAAATGCCGTAGCCCCCCTCCCATCACACTAAATGTAGTAGCCCCATCACACTAAATGTAGTAGCCCCCATCACACTAAATGTAGTAGCCCCCATCACACTAAATGTAGTAGCCCCCCATCACACTAAATGTAGTAGCCCCCATCACACTAAATGTAGTAGCCCCCATCACACTAAATGTAGTAGCCCCCTCCCCTCCCATCACACTAAATGTAGTAGCCCCCCATCACACTAAATGTAGCAGCCCCCCATCACACTAAATGTGGTAGCCCCTCTCCCCTCCCATCACACTAAATGTAGTAGCCCCCCTCCCATCACACTAAATGTAGTAGCCCCCATCACACTAAATGTAGTAGCCCCCTCCCATCACACTAAATGTAGTAGCCCCCCATCACACTAAATGTAGTAGCCCCCCATCACACTAAATGTAGTAGCCCCTCCCCCCTCCCATCACACTAAATGTAGTAGCCCCCATCACACTAAATGTAGTAGCTCCCCCTCCCATCACACTAAATGTAGTAGCCCCCCATCACACTAAATGTAGTAGCCCCCATCACACTAAATGTAGTAGCCCCCTCCCCCTCCCATCACACTAAATGTAGTAGCCCATCATAACAAGCTTTCTGTGAGTACGCATCGTAAGCTACTCAGCAGGCATCAATTTAAGAGCCCTATTCAATCTGTACCACAGAGGCTCAGTGTTAAAGCAATGTTCTCTGTTAGCAGAGACTCTGCACTCACAGTAAACACTGCAGATGTCAGCGCAACGGGAAATGACCTTACATGTCTGACGCTACTGCAATACAGATTGAACATCGCCCGAATCTGGCTGAAAGACCAAAACACGACAGGTTTTTATTTTATTCAAATTATTTACATATAAACCTTTATTTAACGAGGTCAGTAAAACAAACAAATACTTATTTACAATGACGGCCTACTCCCAGCCAATCCCGGACGACGCTGGACCAGTTGTGTCCCTATGGGACTCCCAATCACGGCCGGATGTGGTACAGGCACGATCATTAAGCCATTTATTCATTGAATCGCAATGACTCAATTGGTCACATTGTATTTTAAAACGGGTAGACAACCTATATCTCTCTCTGATTTAAGTGATGAAAAATGCATCCGTTTCCTCCATGATGTCGAAGATGATTCTACATGCGTGACTGAAGCCGTCTGGTTTGAGTGGCAACGCTGCCATCTAGTGGCAGAGTGTTGATACTAACTAGACAGGTGTTGGTAGATATAACATAGCAGAGTGTTGATACTAGACAGGTGTTGGTAGATATAACATAGCAGAGTGTTGATACTAACGAGACAGGTGTTGGTAGATATAACATAGCAGAGTGTTGATACTAACGAGACAGGTGTTGGTAGATATAACATAGCAGAGTGTTGATACTAACTAGACAGGTGTTGGTAGATATAACATAGCAGAGTGTTGATACTAGACAGGTGTTGGTAGATATAACATAGCAGAGTGTTGATACTAGACAGGTGTTGGTAGATATAACATAGCAGAGTGTTGATACTAGACAGGTGTTGGTAGATATAACATAGCAGAGTGTTGATACTAGACAGGTGTTGGTAGATATAACATAGCAGAGTGTTGATACTAGACAGGTGTTGGTAGATATAACATAGCAGAGTGTTGATACTAGACAGGTGTTGGTAGATATAACATAGCAGAGTGTTGATACTAGACAGGTGTTGGTAGATATAACATAGCAGAGTGTTGATACTAGACAGGTGTTGGTAGATATAACATAGCAGAGTGTTGATACTAGACAGGTGTTGGTAGATATAACATAGCAGAGTGTTGATACTAACTAGACAGGTGTTGGTAGATATAACATAGCAGAGTGTTGATACTAGACAGGTGTTGGTAGATATAACTAGCAGAGTGTTGATACTAGACAGGTGCTGGTAGATATAACATAGCAGAGTGTTGATACTAGACAGGTGTTGGTAGATATAACATAGCAGAGTGTTGATACTAGACAGGTGTTGGTAGATATAACATAGCAGAGTGTTGATACTAGACAGGTGTTGGTAGATATAACATAGCAGAGTGTTGATACTAACTAGACAGGTGTTGGTAGATATAACATAGCAGAGTGTTGATACTAACTAGACAGGTGTTGGTAGATATAACATAGCAGAGTGTTGATACTAACTAGACAGGTGTTTTTAGATATAACATAGCAGAGTGTTAATACTAGACAGGTGTTGGTAGATATAACATAGCAGAGTGTTGATACTAATGAGACAGGTGTTGGTAGATATAACATAGCAGAGTGTTGATACTAGACAGGTGTTGGTAGATATAACATAGCAGAGTGTTGATACTAACTAGACAGGTGTTGGTAGATATAACATAGCAGAGTGTTGATACTAACTAGACAGGTGTTGGTAGATATAACATAGCAGAGTGTTGATACTAGACAGGTGTTGGTAGATATAACATAGCAGAGTGTTGATACTAGACAGGTGTTGGTAGATATAACATAGCAGAGTGTTGATACTAACTAGACAGGTGTTGGTAGATATAACATAGCAGAGTGTTGATACTAACTAGACAGGTGTTGGTAGATATAACATAGCAGAGTGTTGATACTAGACAGGTGTTGGTAGATATAACATAGGAGAGTGTTGATACTAGACAGGTGTTGGTAGATATAACATAGCAGAGTGTTGATACTAGACAGGTGTTGGTAGATATAACATAGCAGAGTGTTGATACTAGACAGGTGTTGGTAGATATAACATAGCAGAGTGTTGATACTAGACAGGTGTTGGTAGATATAACATAGCAGAGTGTTGATACTAGACAGGTGTTGGTAGATATAACATAGCAGAGTGTTGATACTAGACAGGTGTTGGTAGATATAACATAGCAGAGTGTTGATACTAACGAGACAGGTGTTGGTAGATATAACATAGCAGAGTGTTGATACTAGACAGGTGTTGGTAGATATAACATAGCAGAGTGTTGATACTAACGAGACAGGTGTTGGTAGATATAACATAGCAGAGTGTTGATACTAACTAGACAGGTGTTGGTAGATATAACATAGCAGAGTGTTGATACTAGATAGGTGTTGGTAGATATAACATAGCAGAGTGTTGATACTAGACAGGTGTTGGTAGATATAACATAGCAGAGTGTTGATACTAGACAGGTGTTGGTAGATATAACATAGCAGAGTGTTGATACTAGACAGGTGTTGGTAGATATAACATAGCAGAGTGTTGATACTAGACAGGTGTTGGTAGATATAACATAGCAGAGTGTTGATACTAGACAGGTGTTGGTAGATATAACATAGCAGAGTGTTGTTACTAACTAGACAGGTGTTGGTAGATATAACATAGCAGAGTGTTGATACTAACTAGACAGGTGTTGGTAGATATAACATAGCAGAGTGTTGTTACTAACTAGACAGGTGTTGGTAGATATAACATAGCAGAGTGTTGATACCAGACAGGTGTTGGTAGATATAACATAGCAGAGTGTTGATACTAACTAGACAGGTGTTGGTAGATATAACATAGCAGAGTGTTGATACTAACTAGACAGGTGTTGGTAGATATAACATAGCAGAGTGTTGTTACTAACTAGACAGGTGTTGGTAGATATAACATAGCAGAGTGTTGATACTAACTAGACAGGTGTTGGTAGATATAACATAGCAGAGTGTTGATACTAGACAGGTGTTGGTAGATATAACATAGCAGAGTGTTGATACTAGACAGGTGTTGGTAGATATAACATAGCAGAGTGTTGATACTAGACAGGTGTTGGTAGATATAACATAGCAGAGTGTTGATACTAGACAGGTGTTGGTAGATATAACATAGGAGAGTGTTGATACTAGACAGGTGTTGGTAGATATAACATAGCAGAGTATTGATACTAGACAGGTGTTGGTAGATATAACATAGCAGAGTGTTGATACTAGACAGGTGTTGGTAGATATAACATAGCAGAGTGTTGATACTAGACAGGTGTTGGTAGATATAACATAGGAGAGTGTTGATACTAGACAGGTGTTGGTAGATATAACATAGCAGAGTGTTGATACTAACTAGACAGGTGTTGGTAGATATAACATAGCAGAGTGTTGATACTAGACAGGTGTTGGTAGATATAACATAGCAGAGTGTTGATACTAGACAGGTGTTGGTAGATATAACATAGCAGAGTGTTGATACTAACTAGACAGGTGTTGGTAGATATAACATAGCAGAGTGTTGATACTAACTAGACAGGTGTTGGTAGATATAACATAGAGAGTGTTGATACTAACTAGACAGGTGTTGGTAGATATAACATAGCAGAGTGTTGATACTAACTAGACAGGTGTTGGTAGATATAACATAGGAGAGTATTGATACTAGACAGGTGTGGTAGATATAACATAGCAGAGTGTTAATACTAACTAGACAGGTGTTGGTAGATATAACATAGCAGAGTGTTGATACTAGACAGGTGTTGGTAGATATAACATAGCAGAGTGTTGATACTAGACAGGTGTTGGTAGATATAACATAGCAGAGTGTTGATACTAGACAGGTGTTGGTAGATATAACATAGCAGAGTGTTGATACTAACTAGACAGGTGTTGGTAGATATAACATAGCAGAGTGTTGATACTAGACAGGTGTTGGTAGATATAACATAGCAGAGTGTTGATACTAACTAGACAGGTGTTGGTAGATATAACATAGGAGAGTGTTGATACTAGACAGGTGTTGGTAGATATAACATAGCAGAGTGTTGATACTAACTAGACAGGTGTTGGTAGATATAACATAGGAGAAAGTGTTGATACTAGACAGGTGTTGGTAGATATAACATAGCAGAGTGTTGATACTAGACAGGTGTTGGTAGATATAACATAGCAGAAAGTGTTGATACTAGACAGGTGTTGGTAGATATAACATAGCAGAGTGTTGATACTAACTAGACAGATGTTGGTAGATATAACATAGCAGAGTGTTGATACTAGACAGGTGTTGGTAGATATAACATAGCAGAGTGTTGATACTAGACAGGTGTTGGTAGATATAACATAGCAGAGTGTTGATACTAGACAGGTGTTGGTAGATATAACATAGCAGAGTGTTGATACTAGACAGGTGTTGGTAGATATAACATAGCAGAGTGTTGATACTAGACAGGTGTTGGTAGATATAACATAGCAGAGTGTTGATACTAGACAGGTGTTGGTAGATATAACATAGAGAGTATTGATACTAGACAGGTGTTGGTAGATATAACATAGCAGAGTGTTGATACTAACTAGACAGGTGTTGGTAGATATAACATAGCAGAGTGTTGATACTAACTAGACAGGTGTTGGTAGATATTACATAGCAGAGTGTTGATACTAGACAGGTTTTGGTAGATATAACATAGCAGAGTGTTGATACTAGACAGGTGTTGGTAGATATAACATAGCAGAGTGTTGATACTAACTAGACAGGTGTTGTTAGATATAACATAGCAGAGTGTTGATACTAGACAGGTGTTGGTAGATATAACATAGCAGAGTGTTGATACTAGACAGGTGTTTAGAACCGGCAGTCACCATGTCCTTCCTACATTTATACACTTTGTTCAGAGATTCAGAAAAAGACTAGCATACTATACTATACACTGTTGCCTTGACTGGCATCCGTGATCGCCTTGACTGGCATCCGTGTTAGTGTTTGACTGGCATCCGTGTTCGTCTTGACTGGCATCCGTGTTCGTCTTGACTGGCATCCGTGTTCGTCTTGACTGGCATCCGTGTTCGTCTCGACAGGCATCCGTGTTAGAAAGTAAAATGAGTGTTAAATCCACACTAGCCTTGTGCGGCCAGTAGAGGGGGGTATTGTCGCAGCCTCTATGGCTCAGGGACTTTCTTGATAAAGCTTCTCAGGGTAGTAGGGCTGATCTAGGATCAGGTCAACCCCCCTCCCTGTCCATTCATCATTAACTAAAAAGCAAAAACTAATCTTGATACCTTTTGTTCATGTGAGTAAATGATAGCTGAAAAACAATACCTATCTTGAAGAAAAGCAAGTCATCACATCGAGTTATGGTTCGGCCCTAAGTCTTTAACTCTACATTAAATTGTGTTTCAAAATGTTTCAAGTGTATTTTTTATTTTATTCACAAGATACACTGTTTTTCCAACAACTGTGATGCTCAATTAACTTAATTTGTTCTGACAGCAAATAATGTAGAAATCAATAAAAGGACACTTCTGGCAGTGTAGTAATAAAGACCAGCTTTATTTTGTCATTATCAGAATACGAGGCAGCCTAATGGTTAGAGTGTAGAGGTGGCAGGGTAGCCTAGTGGTTAGAGTGTAGAGGTGGCAGGGCAGCCTAGTGGTTAGAGTGTAGAGGTGGCAGGGTAGCCTAGTGGTTAGAGTGTAGAGGCGGCAGGGTAGCCTAGTGGTTAGAGTGTAGAGGCGGCAGGGTAGCCTAGTGGTTAGAGTGTAGAGGTGGCAGGGCAGCCTAGTGGTTAGAGTGTAGAGGTGGCAGGGTAGCCTAGTGGTTAGAGTGTAGAGGTGGCAGGGTAGCCTAGTGGTTTGAGATATAGAGGCGGAGGGATAGCCTAGTGGTTAGAGTGTAGAGGTGGCAGGGTAGCCTAGTGGTTAGAGTGTAGAGGTGGCAGGGTAGCCTAGTGGTTAGAGTGTAGAGGTGGCAGGGTAGCCTAGTGGTTAGAGTGTAGAGGTGGCAGGGTAGCCTAGTGGTTAGAGTGTAGAGGTGGCACCGGGTCAGCCTAGTGGTTACAGTGTAGAGGTGGCAGGGTAGCCTAGTGGTTAGAGTGTAGAGGAGGTAGGTAGCCTAGTGGTTAGAGTGTTCTGAGGTGGCAGGGTAGCCTAGTGGTTAGAGTGTAGAGGAGGTAGGTAGCCTAGTGGTTAGAGTGTAGAGGTGGCAGGGTAGCCTAGTGGTTAGAGTGTAGAGGTGGCAGGGTAGCCTAGTGGTTAGAGTGTAGAGGTGGTAGGGTAGCCTAGTGGTTAGAGCAAAAACCAATCTTGTAGAGGTGGTAGGGAAAAACAATAGCCTAGTGGTGAGAGTGTAGAGGGGGCAGGGTAGCCTAGTGGTGGCAGGGTAGCCTAGTGGTTAGAGTGTAGAGGTAGATGGCAGGGTAGCCTAGTGGTGAGAGTGTAGAGGGGCAGGGTAGCCTAGTGGTGGTAGGGGCAGCCTAGTGGTTAGAGTGTAGAGGTGGCAGGGTAGCCTAGTGGTGAGAGTGTAGAGGGGGCAGGGTAGCCTAGTGGTGGCAGGGTAGCCTAGTGGTTAGAGTGTAGAGGTGGCAGGGTAGCCTAGTGGTGAGAGTGTAGAGGGGGCAGGGTAGCCTAGTGGTGGCAGGGTAGCCTAGTGGTTAGAGTGTAGAGGTGGCAGGGTAGCCTAGTGGTTAGAGCGTTGGACTAGTAACCGGAAGGTTGCAAGTTCAAACCCCCGAGCTGACAAGGTACACATCTGTCATTCTGCCCCTGAACAGGCAGTTAACCCACTGTTCCTAGGCCGTCAGGGAAAATAAGAATTTGTTCTTAAAACTGACTTGCCTAGTTAAATAAAGGTTAAAGCTAAAAAAATACTTACATTTTTTTTTTTACATCTTCTGTTTTCATTAAGAAGTGATTCTTGGTATTTCAACACTTCACGTTATATTCACAGTGTTGACTAATTTAATCTATTTGCGAATCACACAACTCCTCACACTAACTAGTCTGTCTGCACACAGAAAACAACTAGCCAGAGTTACTGTACCAATGAAGGACAACCATGGAGGGATCTAGCAGAATGGGGAACGCCACCAAAAGCTACCATTCTTTTCTCTCACTTAAACCAACGGTAGTTTGAAACAGAGACATCACCCTTTCATTGTTTTATCATTTGTTATGGGTGTAATTGAAGGGCATTTGAAAATGTTGCCATGGTTTTTGTCCTAAACACAGTCCTGGTTTGACACATGCATGACTGAGAAATCACAGTATATGGTTTGAATACTGTAGACTACCTGGTGATGGTCATCAACCAGAGGTTTGAATACTGTAGACTACCTGGTGATGGTCATCAACCAGAGGTTGGAATACTGTAGACTACCTGGTGATGGTCATCAACCAGAAGTTTGAATACTGTAGACTGGTGATGGTCATCAACCAGAGGTTTGAATACTGTAGACTACCTGGTGATGGTCATCAACCAGAGATGTGAATACTGTAGACTACCTGGTGATGGTCATCAACCAGAGGTTTGAATACTGTAGACTACCTGGTGATGGTCATCAACCAGAGGTTTGAATACTGTAGACTACCTGGTGATGGTCATCAACCAGAGGTTTGAATACTGTAGACTACCTGGTGATGGTCAATCAACCAGGAGGTTTGAATACTGTAGACTGGTGATGGTC
The DNA here is from genome assembly GCF_023373465.1 of Oncorhynchus keta. Taxonomy (NCBI): domain Eukaryota; kingdom Metazoa; phylum Chordata; class Actinopteri; order Salmoniformes; family Salmonidae; genus Oncorhynchus; species Oncorhynchus keta. Next base: position 11,044 of record NW_026278692.1, on the reverse strand, counting down.
ATCAACCAGAGGTTTGAATACTGTATACTACCTGGTGATGGTCATCAACCAGAGATGTGAATACATTTAGACTACCTGGTGATGGTCATCAACCAGAGATGTGAATACTGTAGACTACCTGGTGATGGTCATCAGCCAGAGGTTTGAATACTGTAGACTACCTGGTGATGGTCATCAACCAGAGGTTTGAATACTGTAGACAACCTGGTGATGGTCATCAACCAGAGATGTGAATACTGTAGACTACCTGGTGATGGTCATCAACCAGAGGTTTGAATACTGTAGACTACCTGGTGATGGTCATCAACCAGAGGTTTGAATACTGTAGACTACCTGGTGATGGTCATCAACCAGAGGTTTGAATACTGTAGACTACCTGGTGATGGTCATCAACCAGAGATGTGAATACTGTAGACTACCTGGTGATGGTCATCAACCAGAGATGTGAATACTGTAGACTACCTGGTGATGGTCATCAACCAGAGGTTTGAATACTGTAGACTACCTGGTGATGGTCATCAACCAGAGGTTTGAATACTGTAGACTACCTGGTGATGGTCATCAACCAGAGGTTTGAATACTGTAGACTACCTGGTGATGGTCATCAACCAGAGGTTTGAATACTGTAGACTGGTGATGGTCATCAACCAGAGGTTTGAATAGACTGGTGATGGTCATCAACCAGAGATGTGAATACTACCTGGTGATGGTCATCAACCAGAGGTTTGAATACTGTAGACTACCTGGTGATGGTCATCAACCAGAGGTTTGAATACTGTAGACTACCTGGTGATGGTCATCAACCAGAGGTTTGAATACTGTAGACTACCTGGTGATGGTCATCAACCAGAGGTTTGAATACTGTAGACTACCTGGTGATGGTCATCAACCAGAGATGTGAATACTGTAGACTACCTGGTGATGGTCATCAACCAGAGATGTGAATACTGTAGACTACCTGGTGATGGTCATCAACCAGAGATGTGAATACTGTAGACTACCTGGTGATGGTCATCAACCAGAGGTTTGAATACTGTAGACTACCTGATGGTCATCAACCAGAGGTTTGAATACTGTAGACTACCTGGTGATGGTCATCAACCAGAGATGTGAATATTGTAGACTGGTGATGGTCATCAACCAGAGATGTGAATATTGTAGACTGGTGATGGTCATCAACCAGAGATGTGAATACTGTAGACTACCTGGTGATGGTCATCTTGAACCTCAAAAGGAAATGAATTGGTTTGACCAAAATTATCAACCACTTTTCAGAGTGTTCTGACTCAAGTTAAGATCCCAGGAGACTTTTGTAATAAAAATAATAAATAAAAAATAAAATGTATAACATGTTCAATGGCTTTGTGTTTTAATAATCAGATGTGAAACTTTAAAACTGGATTGTTATCATCTTGGTAATATCTTGGAGGTAATATCTTGTAATATCTTGGACGTAATATCTTGGACGTAATATCTTGGACGTAATATCTTGTGTTTTTACGTAATATCTTGGATAATCTTTGTAATATCTTGTGTTTTACCATATCTGTGTCCGAGAATTCAATCAAATCAAAAAACACATTGAAATTGACTGTCATGGGTAATACAACGGTTTTTTTTTTTTGTTCATTAGGGTGAATTAACTTTCACTTTTACGAGCATTAGAGTACACGAGAGAACCAAATCTATACATTTATTCTCATTCACCACACTGAAAGATCGCCAAGGACTGTTTACCATCTTGGCAAGCGGTGTCGGAGTGTCACGTCTCGGACCAACTGGCTCAGAGACAGCTTCTACCACCAGGCCACCAGACTGCTGAAAAGTTCAACCTAGTCGTCTCCCTGCACAGATCTGCACCTAAGAGACTATATGCACCATAGATATAATTTGCACCGACTACCAACACAATCAACCCTTACACACAAACAAACAGACACGCAAACACACAGTCTTGTTTTACTAACCTTGTGCAGAGACACAATTGATTCCCATTTAAATCACATTTTCCCTAACCCTAAACCTTACCCTAACCCTAAACCTTACCCTAACCCCTAAACCTTACCCTAACACCTAAACCTTATCCTAACCCCTAAACCTTACCCTAACACCTAACCTTACCCTAACCCCTAAACCTTACCCTAACACCTAACCCCTAACCCTAACCCCTAACCCTAAACCTTATTCTAACCTCAAAACAGAACAACCCTAAACCTTACCCTAACCCCTTAACCCTAAACCCCAAAACATAACAACCCTAAACCTTATTCTAATCCCAAAACATAACAACCCTAAACCTTATTCTAACCCCAAAAACATAACAACCCTAAACCTTATTCTAACCCCAAAACATAACAACCCTAAACCTTACCCTAACCCCAAAACATAACAACCCCTAAACCTAACCCTTAACCCCTACCCCAAAACATAACCGTAACCCTAAACCTAACACCTTAATCCTAAACCTAACCCCTTAACCCTAAACCTAACACCTTAACCCTGAACCTAACCCCTTAACCCTAAACCTAACCCCTAACCCTAACCCCAAAAAATGTAACCTTAACCCTAAACCTAACCCCTTAACCCTAAACCTAACCCCTTAACCCTGAACCTAACCCCTTAATCCTAAACCTAACCCCTAACCCTAACCCCAAAATGTAATCTTAACCCTAAACCTAACCCCTAATCCTAAACCTCCCTAACCCCAAAATGTAACCTTAATCCTAAACCTAACCCTTAACCCTAAACCTAACACCTTAACCCTGAACCTAACCCCTTAACCCTAAACCTAACCCCCTAATCCTAACCCCTTAACCCTAAACCTAATTCCATCCCTAATAATATCATTTTTTCTTGTGGGGACAAAATGTCCCGAGTTGGTCAACTTTTTGTTTGTTTACCATTCTTGTGGCTCCATGTCCACACCCACCCACACACACACACACACACACACACACACACACACACACACACACACACACACACACACACACACACACACACACACACACACACACACACACACACACACACACACACACAGTCAATGCTACTGTTTTATTATATACTATAAATTTACTACCCACTTTATATTTGTAAATACCTACCTGGTCTCAATATACTACCTGGTCTCAATATACTACCTGGTCTCAATATACTACCTGGTCTCTTACTTCTACTACTTGTTATATTACATGATCATTGATGAAATGTTCTGCGTTGTCGAGGGAGCTCTAAAACACAAAGTATTTCACTGCACTTTTTATACCTGCTGGAAAAGGTGTACGTTACAAATACGATTAGATTAGACAGTATCTCAATCTGTAGCTCTGGTCAATCGCAAGTCACACTAACATTTTGGACCACAACTACTCAACTTGTAGTCTCGGACAGCGAAGCGATGTCTTATCAGAGAGAAGAGAACCCCTTTGTGTTGTACCCACCACCACTCAGACCATATGAGACCTGAGACACAGAGCAGTCTGGGAAGAAGTTGGGAAAGGCCAGAGTGCACAGTGAGTTACTATCCTCTGTAGACCCTGTCGCAGAGGAGTCAGACACAGGGTGACAGTACAGGGGTGTCTGTGTTCCTGGGCCCGTCCGTGCGCCCTCTCCTGATTGGCAGTACAGGGGTGTCTGTGTTCCTGGGCCCGTCCGTACGCCCTCTCCTGATTGGCAGTACAGGGTGTCTGTGTTCCTGGGCCCGTCCGTACGCCCTCTCTCTGATTGGCAGTACAGGGGTGTCTGTGTTCCTGGGCCCATCCGTACGCCTCCCCTGCCTTCTTAGAAGGAGAAGAGGTAATCCAGCAAGGCTCTGTATACAAGAATCCTCCCACTAGATGGTGAGGGTCGTGAGGGCGATACCTGGTCTGTTATGTCCTGAGTCTGCTGGTGCTGGAGGATCCTACTGGGCAGGCCCCGAGTCTGAAACATGTCCTGGTCGAGGATCCTACTGGGCAGGCCGCGAGTCTGAAACACGTCCTGATCACTGAGCATGTTACAGTAGTCCGGCCCCAGCAGGTCAAAGAAGTCCGGGTTCCCCCCTCCCCGTTCCAGATCACCCAGGAACATGCCCGAGGTGGACGTGACTCGAGAGGTGGTCGTGTTGGCCGGCTCAGTGAAAAAGGATGGGGGAAGGTTACGGTGCCTCAGGGGAGGCTTCTTGGCTCTCTCCCCCTTGACAGGCTCCTTGACAGAGTTAAAGAGGGCAGCCAGGCTCTTGGTCTGGAGGTTGGCCTGTAGCCCGTCCCGCTTGTGGACGGGTTTGCCTTGCTGGAATGGGCTGGGCTGGGTCTGAAGTTGGGTCTGAAGTTGGGTCTGAAGCTGGGTCTGGGTCTGGGTGGGAAAGCCAGAGACTTTTCTCCTGTTGGCCCCTGGAGCTGCTGCTGGGTTCCCTGTTGGACTGATGAAGCCTGTACATCTCTTGATCTGCTTCTGCAGGTACTTGCGGTGGTTGACTTTCCTTTTGGACTTGACTGGCTTGTCTAAAGCCAGTTTGATGTTGCTGGAGGCTGAGTCTATGAAGCTGAGCAGATTCCTGGTGGTTTCCTGTATCCTCCTCTCTCCTCACTCTCCTCCAGCGGACTCTCGTCCAGACTTCTGGGTGGTTTCCCTGTATCCTCCTCTCCTCACTCACTCTCCAGCGGACTCTCGTCGAGACTCTGACTCATGTCATACTCCATCATGACCGACCCAGGAAACAGAAGTTTTGCGGAGAGTTCATGATTGCAGTTTGAACAGCCATTACAATTCTGTTTCTAAACACTGCGGCCTCAGTGGCCTCGCCCTCAGCATCCGCTGCTGCTGCTAATCCAAAATATAAAGAGCCTCTTCCTCGTCACAGCATGTCTTCTTGTCCTGTGTCTGGGTAATGTTGGCGCCTACAAGAAGCAAATTAGATATTCGATTTCAGACTGTCACAAGAGACTAGTCCCAGGGTAGCTTCCCAGTGTGCAGAAAATGGTTGAGAATATGTATTCTCAACGTCTTTTTCAACCAAAGATATGTCTTTTCAGCAGTCTTTTTGCTCATAGGGTTTGGTCCAAACCCCTTTAAGCTAGTTGTGAGGCTTGGACATGCAGCTACTGTGAATTCCACTCGTCTCCTCTCCACTTTTCCACTCCACAGTAGAACAGAACAGAGACTGAACTGAGGGAACAGACACTTGTTGTTTGTGGAAAGCAAATCTGACCGAGAGAGAGAGAGAGAGAGAGAGAGAGAGAGAGATCTTTCAGGGGGCGGGGCTAGATGATGTCAGAACATCAAAGGGGAGGGGCAGAGAGACCCCGGGACTTAACTCTTTGCTTACGCCTGACCACCTGCAACTAAGAGAGATTTGTCTGAGCTTCCCCGCTGTGTCTCAAGACAATAGCCAGTGGTAGGGTTGGTTGGATCCCTCTTCCTCCTCCTTTCACTGTTTATGTGTGCTGTGAACCCAAACCGGTCTTATGAAACGTGAATATGTTGGGCTACTATGGAGGTGAAACTAGAATAGCACTTTCAGAGCAATGTAATTCATGTTGTTTTATAATAGTTAGTTAAAATGTAAAATTTCATTTCTAAAAACATTTTCCCTGTGTTATGTATACATTATTTATTTTGTGCTCTTAAAAAAAAATATATATATATATATATATATATATATATATATATATATATTTACGTTATTTCCATGTCTTTATTCATACCAGCTTGATTGTTGGGTTTACAGGCAGGACTTGCTACTTCTACCATCTCATCACACACCGAGAACACACCACACTATGTCATCAAGACCCTACCGTTTACTATTATATATATATATATATAAATATATATAAAATATATATATATATATATAATAATATTATGTTTTCAGAAAGGCTTTTTCTCCATGGGGAAATCCTGGTGCCCAAACAGGTATCTCTATAGTATCTGGGATGAATTATAACTAATCGGTGCCCAAACAGGTATCTATATAGTATCTGGGATGAATTATAACTAATCGGTGCCCAAACAGGTATCTCTATAGTATCTGGGATCAATTATAACTAATCCTGGTTCCCAAGCAGGTATCTCTATAGTATCTGGGATAATTATAACTAATCCTGGTTCCCATGTAGATATCTCTATAGTATCTGGGATCAATTATAACTCTCTAGTATCTGGGATCAATTATAACTCTATAGTATCTGGGATCAATTACAACTAATCCCTGGTTCCCAAACAGGTATCTCTATAGTATCTGGGATCAATTGTATCTCTATAGTATCTGGGATAATTATAACTACCTGGTTCCCAAACAGGTATCTCTATAGTATCTGGGATCAATTGTATCTCTATGTATCTGGGATCAATTATAACTCTGGTGCCCAAACCAGGTATCTCTATAGTATCTGGGATCAATTATAACTAATCCTGGTTTCCCAAGCGGTATCTCTATCCTGTATCTCTATAGTATCTGTTCCCAAACAGGTATCTCTATAGTATCTGGGATCAATTGTATCTCTATAGTATCTGGGATCAATTATAACTAATCCCGGTGCCCAAACCGGTATCTCTATAGTATCTGGGATCAATATCTATTATGGTTCCCAAACAGAGTATCTCTACTGGGATCAATTGTATCTCTATAGTATCTGGGATCAGTATAACCTAATCCCGGTGCCCAAGCAAAGCCCTCTCTATAGTATCTGGGATCAATTATAACTAATCCCGGTGCCCAAACAGGTATCTCTATAGTATCTGGGATAATTCTTAATCCCGGTGCCCAAACATGTATCTCTATAGTATCTGGGATCAATTCCCAAATATAACTCTACCATAAGATAACCTTCCTTCTTGTTCTGTGTCTTAATCTGCTCGTGGAACTAAAGTTGGAAGTTGATTTCTTGTTGGTGCATGGTCATGTTGGTGGAGAATTTAGAGCCAGTAGGAATTTTTGCTCGGTCCTGACAACTATTATAGCCGGGTCTTTGACATACAGCCCTACGGAGTCCTAAAAGCCTCTATTCTCCCCAGCCTCTGAAAGGGAGCTTTGTACCAGGGATTCATTAAAGTGCACCTCAGCCCCACAGTAAAATGGCCCCCCCTCCCCCTCCCTCCTCTGCAATGAACAGTTGTTGAAGGAAAAGCTGGCCAAGGGCTGTTAAATTAAAGGGGAAAATAAGTGTTGGTTCGGTGAAGGAAGACATGTTGACCTTAAATACAGCCTTGGTATGAAACTGCTTGCTGTACCCTGCTTACTCGTCTACTTACTGCGTCCTTTACTCGTCTGCTTTACTGCGTCTGCTTACTGCAGCCGCTTACCGTCCGCTTTTGCGTCCACCCCCTGCGTCTGCCTCGTCCGCCTGCGTCTGCTTACTGCGTCTGCTTTCACCGCTGTGACAATAATACTTTTATGGGAAGTCTCTTGGCTAACATTGAATAGTGAATACCCAGAACACACTGAAAGGTGCAGTATGGGTTCTGGGTCTGCCTGGGGTTTCACTGTGCCAAAGCTTGATCCTGATTTAAGTGGGGGGGCTGGGAAATAGTATCAGGACTTGTGAGAGACGGAAGAATACATAGAGCTGGATGGAGGAAATAGTATCAGGGCTGGTGAGAGAGGGAAGATGGAGGAAATATTATCAGGGCTGGTGAGAGAGGGGAAGATGGAGGAAATAGTATCAGGACTGGTGAGAGGAAGATGGAGGAAATAGTATCAGGGCTGGTGAGAGAGGGAAGATGGAGGACATAGTATCAGGACTGGTGAGAGAGGGAAGATGGAGGAAATAGTATCAGGACTGGTGAGAGAGGAAGATGGAGGAAATAGTATCAGGACTGGTGAAGAGGGAAGATGGAGGAAATAGTATCGGACTGGTGAGAGGGAAGATGGAGGAAATAGTATCAGGGCTGGTGAGAGGGAAGATGGAGGAAATAGTATCAGGGCTGGTGAGAGAGGAAGATGGAGGAAATAGTATCAGGGCTCAGAGAGAGAGGAGATGGAGGAAATGTGATAACTCGGAGCTGGTGAGAGAGGGAAGATGGGAGGCAGTATCAGGGCTGGGTGAGAGGAAAATGTCTGAGAAACTATCAGGGCTAGAGAGAGAGAGAAGGAAGATGGAGGAAATAGTATCAGGGCTGGTGAGAGAAGGAAGATGGAGGAAATAGCCATCAGGGCTGAGAGAGGGAAGATGGAGGAAATAGTATCAGGGCTAGAGAGAGGAAGATGGAGAAATAGTATCAGGGCTGGTGAGAGAGGGGAAGCTGGAGGAAATAGTATCAGGGCTGGTGAGAGAGAGAGAGCTGGAGGAAATGGCTCAGGGCTGGTGAGAGAGGGAAGATGGAGGAAATAGTATCAGGGCTGGTGAGAGAGGGAAGATGGAGGAAATAGTATCAGGACTGGTGAGAGGGGAAGATGGAGGGAATAGTATCAGGGCTGGTGAGAGGGGAAGATGGAGGAAATAGTATCAGGAGGCTGGTGAGAGAGGGAAGATGGAGTATAGATTATTCACACAGTAAAAAAAAAGGGATGTACCTATTTTGAAGATATTTCCATACACTGCCTTGATTGGCTGATAGGATGATCTAGAGCCCACCCACTTACCCAGAAGAACAGTCATTGGTCTATTATAAACAGATCACAGAGAGCAGGTCATGATGTGGGCCAAACCTTCCACTTGAACAGGCTGAAATTCAGGCATATTTTATTTTTAACATCCCCTTACAACAAACATTCCACTATTATCACTTTCACAATTTCAGAGTGTTATTTCACCTCATAGTGTGGAAATATAATTATAACATTTTATTTTTTAACTGCCCCTTTAAATAATTTAGGCTTTTATGAAATAATGTTGGAAATCTTGCTTATGTTATTGCATTTTACAGCCTACACTCTCGGGGCTCTCTCCTCTCAGCTCTCTCCTCTCTCCTCTCAGCTCTCTCCTCTCTCCTCTCAGCTCTCTCCTCTCTGCTCTCTCCTCTCAGCTCTCTCCTCTCAGCTCTCTCCTCTCAACTCTCTCCTCTCTCCTCTCAGCTCTCTCCTCTCAGCTCTCTCCTCTCAGCTCTCCTCTCAGCTCTCTCCTCTCAACTCTCTCCTCTCAGCTCTCTCCTCTCTCCTCTCTCAGCTCTCTCCTCTCAGCTCTCTCCTCTCAGCTCTCCTCTCAACTCTCTCTCTCTCCTCTCTCCTCTCAGCCTGGTCTGAGCTCAGTTGGTATAACTGTTTTTGGTCCTTGCAACAGAATTCCCAGAATGGATTCTTTCTTTTTCCTTTTCTTGAAAGTGCATTTTAAGGCAGTGAATCATTTAGAGCTGGGAGACGGAGAGGAGGGAGAGAGAAGGTTCTGAGCTCTTTGAAAGAAGAAGGGTCATCGAGAAACTGTTATTCTCATGTAAATTGGTGCGGACGGGGGAAAAGGGGGACAGTGAAAGTGATAGTACTGATCTAATTATCTGTGGCCCCAACACCCGGTCTGAATGAGACGCTCAGAATAACTGCTGACATGGAAGCACAATAAACAGGACAACGTAGAGCTTCTGTAAAAAACAAGCTTTTCTCTTCAGGCCTTTATGGGGGGTGTTCTCTCTCCCTCTTCTCTTTCTCCCTCTCTCCACTCTTTCGCTCTCCTCTTCTCTCTCTCTCTGTCTCTCTCCCTCTTCTCTCTCTCTCTCGCTCTCCTCTTCTCTCCCTCTTTTCTCTCCTCTGTCTCTCTCCTCTTCTCTCTCTCCCTCTCTCCTCTCTCTCTATCCCTCTCCCCTCTATCCACTCTCTCGCTCTCCCTATTCTCTCTTTTTTCTGTCTCTCTCCCTCTTCTCTCTCTCTCTCACTCTCTCGCTCTCCCTCTTCTCTCCCTCTTTTCTCTCCCTCTGTCTCTCTCCCTCTTCTCTTTCTCCCTCTATCCACTCTCTTGCTCTCCCTATTCTCTCTCTCTCTGTCTCTCTCCCTCTTCTCTCTCTCTCTCACTCTCTCGCTCTCCCTCTTCTCTCCCTCTTTTCTCTCCCTCTGTCTCTCTCCCTCTTCTCTCTCTCCCTCTCTCCACTCTCTCTCTAACTCCACTCTCTCCCTCTATCCACTCTCTCGCTCTCCCTCTTCTCTCTCTCTCTCTATCCACTCTCTCGCTCTCCCTCTCTCTATCCACTCTCTCGCTCTCCCTCTCTCTCTCTCTGTCTCTCTCCCTCTCTTCACTCTCTCTCTCTAACTCCACTCTCTCCCTCTCTCCACTTGGTCTCTCCCTCTTCTCTCTCTCTCTAACTCCACTCTCTCCCTCTCTTCTCTCTCTCTCTCCACTCCATCTCTTCCTCCTCTCCCATCTCTCTCTTTTCCTCCTCTCCCCCTCCTCCCCTCTCTCGCTTTCTTTTCTCTCTCTCTTTACAAAAAAAGCAGGGTATTTAAAAGAGATATTCATAGCATCTCACACCTCTATTCTTAAATGTCGACAGCAGCAGGCGGGGAAAAAGAGGCAACAGAAATAAATTAATATGACATGATAATTAGGTCACATACAGTATCCGCATTCATGGATCCACCCTCTGGTTCTTTTTTCTAGCACTTCATATCAAACATCAGACAACAATGCCAACAACTTTGTAGTGCACTATCTAGGGTGTCATTTGGGACAACCATTGCGGAGGGAGGATATACCCCGCCCCCCCCCACCACCACCCTCCTCCGCCGTCTAACTCCCAAGCCTTGGTTTTTGTTCTGGCCGGTCATTCAGAGCTACCGGCCTGAAGCTCTGATTCCAGAAACCATACTCTATAGTCACGTTGGAGGAGAGAGGATGAGAGGGGCTGGGCTGGCAGGAAAAACACACATTGAAGAAAAGAGACCAAGGAGATTGATTGATTGATTGATTGATTGATTGATTGATTGATTGATTGATTGTTAACTTGCTGAGATGCAAGACTGCCCAGTAACCCGCATTTACTGTATGGAGGACACAAATACTTAGTGATTACTTATTTTGATGCACAGTGACTTAACAGTCTGTTACTACATAGAAACAGTCTGTTATTACATAGAAACAGTCTGTTATTTACATAGAAACAGTCTGTTAGTGTTATTACATAGAAACAGTCTGTT
>NW_026278691.1:0-6202 GCF_023373465.1 Oncorhynchus keta | reverse complement strand
AATTAACATTGTGGACAGTTTTCAGCAAGTTGCAACATTGAAATACAGAAAACTTTTTTCCATAAGATGAAATTACCATTGTGGACAGTTTTCAGCAAGTTGCAACATTGAAATACAGAAAAACTTTTTTTCCATAAACAAGCTCTAAATCATGTTTGATGCACTCTGGATGTCCAATTTTTGCTGTGCTGTCTATTTGAGATGAAATTACCATTGTGGACAGTTTTCAGCAAGTTGCAACATTGAAATACAGAAAAACTTTTTTTCAATAAACAAGCTCTAAATCATGTTTGATGCACTCTGGATGTCCAATTTTTGCTGTGCTGTCTATTTGAGATGAAATTACCATTGTGGACAGTTTTCAGCAAGTTGCAACATTGAAATACAGAAAAACTTTTTTTTCCTTAAACAAGCTCTAAATCATGTTTGATGCACTCTGGATGTCCAATTTTTGCTGTGCTGTCTATTTGAGATGAAATTACCATTGTGGACAGTTTTCAGCAAGTTGCAACATTGAAATACAGAAAAACTTTTTTTCAATAAACATGCTCTAAATCATGTTTGATGCACTCTGGATGTCCAATTTTTGCTGTGCTGTCTATTTGAGATGAAATTACCATTGTGGACAGTTTTCAGCAAGTTGCAACATTGAAATACAGAAAAACTTTTTTTTCCTTAAACAAGCTCTAAATCATGTTTGATGCACTCTGGATGTCCAATTTTTGCTGTGCTGTCTATTTGAGATGAAATTACCATTGTGGACAGTTTTCAGCAAGTTGCAACATTGAAATACAGAAAAACTTTTTTTTCCATAAACAAGCTCTAAATCATGTTTGATGCACTCTGGATGTCCAATTTTTGCTGTGCTGTCTATTTGAGATGAAATTACCATTGTGGACAGTTTTCAGCAAGTTGCAACATTGAAATACAGAAAAACTTTTTTCCATAAACAAGCTCTAAATCATGTTTGATGCACTCCGGATGTCCAATTTTTGCTGTGCTGTCTATTTGAGATGAAATTAACATTGTGGACAGTTTTCAGCAAGTTGCAACATTGAAATACAGAACTTTTTTTCCATAAACAAGCTCTAAATCATGTTTGATGCACTCTGGATGTCCAATTTTTGCTGTGCTGTCTATTTGAGATGAAATTACCATTGTGGACAGTTTTCAGCAAGTTGCAACATTGAAATACAGAAAAACTTTTTTCCATAAACAAGCTCTAAATCATGTTTGATGCACTCTGGATGTCCAATTTTTGCTGTGCTGTCTATTTGAGATGAAATTACCATTGTGGACAGTTTTCAGCAAGTTGCAACATTGAAATACAGAAAAACTTTTTTCCATAAACAAGCTCTAAATCATGTTTGATGCACTCTGGATGTCCAATTTTGCTGTGCTGTCTATTTGAGATGAAATTACCATTGTGGACAGTTTTCAGCAAGTTGCAACATTGAAATACAGAAAAACTTTTTTCCATAAACAAGCTCTAAATCATGTTTGATGCACTCTGGATGTCCAATTTTTGCTGTGCTGTCTATTTGAGATGAAATTACCATTGTGGACAGTTTTCAGCAAGTTGCAACATTGAAATACAGAAAAACTTTTTTCCATAAACAAGCTCTAAATCATGTTTGATGCACTCTGGATGTCCAATTTTTGCTGTGCTGTCTATTTGAGATGAAATTACCATTGTGGACAGTTTTCAGCAAGTTGCAACATTGAAATACAGAAAAACTTTTTTTTCCATAAACAAGCTCTAAATCATGTTTGATGCACTCTGGATGTCCAATTTTTGCTGTGCTGTCTATTTGAGATGAAATTACCATTGTGGACAGTTTTCAGCAAGTTGCAACATTGAAATACAGAAAAACTTTTTTCCATAAACAAGCTCTAAATCATGTTTGATGCACTCTGGATGTCCAATTTTTGCTGTGCTGTCTATTTGAGATGAAATTACCATTGTGGACAGTTTTCAGCAAGTTGCAACATTGAAATACAGAAAAACTTTTTTTTCCATAAACAAGCTCTAAATCATGTTTGATGCACTCTGGATGTCCAATTTTTGCTGTGCTGTCTATTTGAGATGAAATTACCATTGTGGACAGTTTTCAGCAAGTTGCAACATTGAAATACAGAAAAAACTTTTTTCCATAAACAAGCTCTAAATCATGTTTGATGCACTCTGGATGTCCAATTTTTGCTGTGCTGTCTATTTGAGATGAAATTACCATTGTGGACAGTTTTCAGCAAGTTGCAACATTGAAATACAGAAAAACTTTTTTCCATAAACAAGCTCTAAATCATGTTTGATGCACTCTGGATGTCCAATTTTTGCTGTGCTGTCTATTTGAGATGAAATTAACATTGTGGACAGTTTTCAGCAAGTTGCAACATTGAAATACAGAAAAACTTTTTTCCATAAACAAGCTCTAAATCATGTTTGATGCACTCTGGATGTCCAATTTTGCTGTGCTGTCTATTTGAGATGAAATTACCATTGTGGACAGTTTTCAGCAAGTTGCAACATTGAAATACAGAAAAACTTTTTTCCATAAACAAGCTCTAAATCATGTTTGATGCACTCTGGATGTCCAATTTTTGCTGTGCTGTCTATTTGAGATGAAATTACCATTGTGGACAGTTTTCAGCAAGTTGCAACATTGAAATACAGAAAAACTTTTTTTTCCTTAAACAAGCTCTAAATCATGTTTGATGCACTCTGGATGTCCAATTTTTGCTGTGCTGTCTATTTGAGATGAAATTACCATTGTGGACAGTTTTCAGCAAGTTGCAACATTGAAATACAGAAAAACTTTTTTTTCCTTAAACAAGCTCTAAATCATGTTTGATGCACTCTGGATGTCCAATTTTTGCTGTGCTGTCTATTTGAGATGAAATTACCATTGTGGACAGTTTTCAGCAAGTTGCAACATTGAAATACAGAAAAACTTTTTTTTCCTTAAACAAGCTCTAAATCATGTTTGATGCACTCTGGATGTCCAATTTTTGCTGTGCTGTCTATTTGAGATGAAATTACCATTGTGGACAGTTTTCAGCAAGTTGCAACATTGAAATACAGAAAAACTTTTTTTTCCATAAACAAGCTCTAAATCATGTTTGATGCACTCTGGATGTCCAATTTTGCTGTGCTGTCTATTTGAGATGAAATTACCATTGTGGACAGTTTTCAGCAAGTTGCAACATTGAAATACAGAAAAACTTTTTTTTCCTTAAACAAGCTCTAAATCATGTTTGATGCACTCTGGATGTCCAATTTTTGCTGTGCTGTCTATTTGAGATGAAATTACCATTGTGGACAGTTTTCAGCAAGTTGCAACATTGAAATACAGAAAAACTTTTTTTTCCTTAAACAAGCTCTAAATCATGTTTGATGCACTCTGGATGTCCAATTTTTGCTGTGCTGTCTATTTGAGATGAAATTAACATTGTGGACAGTTTTCAGCAAGTTGCAACATTGAAATACAGAAAAACTTTTTTTCAATAAACATGCTCTAAATCATGTTTGATGCACTCTGGATGTCCAATTTTTGCTGTGCTGTCTATTTGAGATGAAATTACCATTGTGGACAGTTTTCAGCAAGTTGCAACATTGAAATACAGAAAAACTTTTTTTCCATAAACAAGCTCTAAATCATGTTTGATGCACTCTGGATGTCCAATTTTTGCTGTGCTGTCTATTTGAGATGAAATTACCATTGTGGACAGTTTTCAGCAAGTTGCAACATTGAAATACAGAAAAACTTTTTTTTCCTTAAACAAGCTCTAAATCATGTTTGATGCACTCTGGATGTCCAATTTTTGCTGTGCTGTCTATTTGAGATGAAATTACCATTGTGGACAGTTTTCAGCAAGTTGCAACATTGAAATACAGAAAAACTTTTTTTCCATAAACAAGCTCTAAATCATGTTTGATGCACTCTGGATGTCCAATTTTTGCTGTGCTGTCTATTTGAGATGAAATTACCATTGTGGACAGTTTTCAGCAAGTTGCAACATTGAAATACAGAAAAACTTTTTTTCCATAAACAAGCTCTAAATCATGTTTGATGCACTCTGGATGTCCAATTTTTGCTGTGCTGTCTATTTGAGATGAAATTACCATTGTGGACAGTTTTCAGCAAGTTGCAACATTGAAATACAGAAAAACTTTTTTTTCCTTAAACAAGCTCTAAATCATGTTTGATGCACTCTGGATGTCCAATTTTTGCTGTGCTGTCTATTTGAGATGAAATTACCATTGTGGACAGTTTTCAGCAAGTTGCAACATTGAAATACAGAAAAACTTTTTTTTTCCATAAACAAGCTCTAAATCATGTTTGATGCACTCTGGATGTCCAATTTTTGCTGCTGTGCTGTCTATTTGATGAAATTACCATTGTGGACAGTTTTCAGCAAGTTGCAACATTGAAATACAGAAAAACTTTTTTTTTTCATAAACAAGCTCTAAATCATGTTTGATGCACTCTGGATGTCCAATTTTTGCTGTGCTGTCTATTTGAGATGAAATTACCATTGTGGACAGTTTTCAGCAAGTTGCAACATTGAAATACAGAAAAACTTTTTTTCAATAAACATGCTCTAAATCATGTTTGATGCACTCTGGATGTCCAATTTTTGCTGTGCTGTCTATTTGAGATGAAATTACCATTGTGGACAGTTTTCAGCAAGTTGCAACATTGAAATACAGAAAAACTTTTTTTTCCTTAAACAAGCTCTAAATCATGTTTGATGCACTCTGGATGTCCAATTTTTGCTGTGCTGTCTATTTGAGATGAAATTACCATTGTGGACAGTTTTCAGCAAGTTGCAACATTGAAATACAGAAAAACTTTTTTTCCATAAACAAGCTCTAAATCATGTTTGATGCACTCTGGATGTCCAATTTTTGCTGTGCTGTCTATTTGAGATGAAATTACCATTGTGGACAGTTTTCAGCAAGTTGCAACATTGAAATACAGAAAAACTTTTTTCCATAAACAAGCTCTAAATCATGTTTGATGCACTCTGGATGTCCAATTTTTGCTGTGCTGTCTATTTGAGATGAAATTACCATTGTGGACAGTTTTCAGCAAGTTGCAACATTGAAATACAGAAAAACTTTTTTTTCCATAAACAAGCTCTAAATCATGTTTGATGCACTCTGGATGTCCAATTTTTGCTGTGCTGTCTATTTGAGATGAAATTACCATTGTGGACAGTTTTCAGCAAGTTGCAACATTGAAATACAGAAAAACTTTTTTCCATAAACAAGCTCTAAATCATGTTTGATGCACTCTGGATGTCCAATTTTTGCTGTGCTGTCTATTTGAGATGAAATTACCATTGTGGACAGTTTTCAGCAAGTTGCAACATTGAAATACAGAAAACTTTTTTTCCATAAACAAGCTCTAAATCATGTTTGATGCACTCTGGATGTCCAATTTTTGCTGTGCTGTCTATTTGAGATGAAATTACCATTGTGGACAGTTTTCAGCAAGTTGCAACATTGAAATACAGAAAAACTTTTTTCCATAAACAAGCTCTAAATCATGTTTGATGCACTCTGGATGTCCAATTTTTGCTGTGCTGTCTATTTGAGATGAAATTACCATTGTGGACAGTTTTCAGCAAGTTGCAACATTGAAATACAGAAAAACTTTTTTCCATAAACAAGCTCTAAATCATGTTTGATGCACTCTGGATGTCCAATTTTTGCTGTGCTGTCTATTTGAGATGAAATTACCATTGTGGACAGTTTTCAGCAAGTTGCAACATTGAAATACAGAAAAACTTTTTTTCCATAAACAAGCTCTAAATCATGTTTGATGCACTCTGGATGTCCAATTTTTGCTGTGCTGTCTATTTGAGATGAAATTACCATTGTGACAGTTTTCAGCAAGTTGCAACATTGAAATACAGAAAAACTTTTTTTTCCATAAACAAGCTCTAAATCATGTTTGATGCACTCTGGATGTCCAATTTTTGCTGTGCTGTCTATTTGAGATGAAATTACCATTGTGGACAGTTTTCAGCAAGTTGCAACATTGAAATACAGAAAAACTTTTTTTTCCATAAACAAGCTCTAAATCATGTTTGATGCACTCTGGATGTCCAATTTTTGCTGTGCTGTCTATTTGAGATGAAATTACCATTGTGGACAGTTTTCAGCAAGTTGCAACATTGAAATACAGAAAAACTT